>NW_012267233.1:12244192-12321612 GCF_000151885.1 Dipodomys ordii | reverse complement strand
CTTCTTCTTCTTCTTCTTCTTCTTCTTCTTCTTCTTCTTCTTCTTCTTCTTCTTCTTCTTCTTCTTCTTCTTCTTTCTTCTTCTTCTTCCTCTTTTTTCTTTTTTGCTGGTTCTGGGGTTTGAAATATGGGTGTGGTCTCTGTCCCTGAGCTCTTCAGCTCAAGGACAGTGTTCTACCACTTGAGCTAGAGCACCACTTCCATTTTCTGAGTGGTTAATTGGAGAGAAGAGTCTCACGGACTTTATTACCTGGGCTGGCTTTGAACCAAGATCCTCAGATCTCAGTCACCTCAATAGCTAAGATTACAGGCATGAGCCACCATGCCCGGGTACTTTTCAGCTTTTTCTGAGTAGTTTATTGGAGATAAGATTCTTATGGATTTTCCTGCCCTGGTTGGCTTCAAATTGTGATCCTCAGATCTCAGCCTCCTGAGTAGCTAGAATTATGGGCATGTGTCACCAGCGTCCAGGTAAGAGTACATTTTTTTTTAACAATGTCAACCCTTCCCTTGCTATCTTCCACTTTTGCCTCCTGCCCCCAGTTCATTTTCAACATAGTGCCTAGTGAGTACCACTGCGGCATTTGTTCATCTTTTGTCCCTCCATTTCTGTGCTGCCCCTTACTCTCCCAAAGATAGATAAATGAACAAACATGAGAAAAAGAAAAGAAAAGAAAAACAGCAACAAAGAAAAAGTCTCCTGTTTCCATATGCTGGAGTTCATTTTGACCAATGTTATTTGATATGCTCAGATGCACATAGGCATTGCACCTTTGTGTACCTCTCCTAAGAATATCCTTCTTTGGAACCCCTATTTCTTGACATGCCCTTACAGTACCACAATGCCACCATACACCCCCCCAAATACATGGCAGGCAATGATTCTATGCACATCACACAGGTGTCCACGTGGGGCAGGTTAGCTGCAGGGGAAGAATGTGGAAACTAAGACATCCAGAAGTCCTGTCCTCCCTCCCATAGTTACTCATTCTTGGGAGTTATTAGTGGCCAGTTTGCAGTTACAATTTTCCCTAGAAGTTAAAAACCAAAACAAAAAAAACTTTGGGCCAGTTCTAACCAAATGGAGGCACCTTCATAATGGAACCCTTTGCATCCTTACCCTGACCTTTGCACAACTAACTCCTATTTAAAGCTTCATGCATATGCATATGCATCTCATACATATACTTAAAGCCATGGAACTAACCTTCGTACATAGGCTCAGGAGCTTAGTAGCTTGAAGGATATGAGAGAAGTTCCTGAAGGGGGCTAGGAGGGAAAGATAGGCTTGGAACTTCAGGAAATAAACTACATGTGCTCTATAATTTTGGTGAGGGCCTGCCTGCCAGGAAAACTCCTCTGCAGGGAAGGGGAGGAGTCCAATAAAGAAATCAGCAAAAGGGATTCCAGACACAGGACTAGAGATAAAACAGGAGGCTAGGCTGAGTTATTCCATAGTGATGGGATGTCCCCCCATCTGAAATTCAGTTCAGATGTTAAGATGACTGATACCACCCAGGCGCTAAGAGAATAGGCACCCACAGAATACTAAAACAACAACAACAACAACATCATCAACAACGAAACCTTATTACTGTAACTAGGTTTTCTCCGGAGAGTAGGTGGGCTCCCAAGCAGATCTGAGAATGGTTGGGGTTTCATGGGGGGAGGATTCTTGTGGGCCCCCTAGGGACCTAAATTTCCTTCTAAAGACACATGCACCTGAGCTTTTTTCTCAGGTGTGGGCAGAAGGGGAAGGAAGAGATGGGGTTTGAATATCTGCAGTCAAATGTCGACGATGAGTTTTTTGATGGTCTTTACAATGGGAGGCTGCTATAGACCCTATTGGTCTCCAAAGCCTATGATGACCCTCCCCATCACTGCTAGCTCCCAGGTAGCTAGGTCCCCCAGACCCTTAGTGCTGAGTGTACATTGGGGTGACCTTAGCCTTCTGAGGCCAGTGGACCAGGAAACTTCCATCCTTTATGAACTAGAGAAGTCTGTGAAAGTGCTTTCTGATTCTAGATAATGCCAGACCTGATGTAGGGGAGGGTGAGGGGAAGGGTACACATGTATATGAAGAACAGATCCCAAATTTCAGTCTTGCATAATGGATTGACTGAGCCTCTTAACCAGAACTGGCTCATTTTTGAAATGTGTTAAAAAGTCAGGATAGCAACTCCAAAGGCAAGGTCCACCATCATACAGCTACTCATCAAATACCTGTGACCCAGTGTGGGAACAGAACTGAACCAAGAGGGTGCCCCCGTGGGTGCTGCCAAACAGGCCAGTGAAATCTCATCTGTGTATTCTTCCCATCTGAGCCTCAGTTCCCTCACCTGCACAACCAGGATGCTAGCAGAACAGTGTCAGAATTAGGGCTGAGTAGAGTAGGCACTCAATAGAAAGGGGGCTCCCTAAATCTCAGATCACCAGACTCCAAAGGTTCTTAGAAAGTCGAGGAGCCCAGGGGAGGCCTGGGCATGTGTGCCACATCTTCAGCACAAAGCTAAGATTACAAGGTGTGTTTAGCAAACGTTTATCCAACTGATTGTGACACATGGTGTGCTGTGTCCATCCCTCTGGTTTGCTCTAGCAGGACACAGCACATACTGAATACAGGTGAGATGTGCTTCCCAGGGGTTTCTATTATGTCCACCTCACAAACCAAGTAAGGACGGATCACTCCATTTTGACAGATGAGAAAAAGGAGGCTCTAAGGGGTTTGAACTAATACTCCTAAGTTGAGAGAACTAGTGAATGATGGAGCTAGACTTTCACCTAAATCCCCAAGTTCTCTCTTACCCGCCAAATCATAAGCATGGTAGGAGGTGGGGCCAGGGCAGCAAGGCAAAGGGGAGCCAGCAGACAGTCCCTCTGATGTTTTCTGCAGACATCCAACTCTTTTCTACAAAAACGCCACTCAGCTGTTTGTAGGACCTGGGAAGTCTGCAGTCAACAAGTGAGGGGTGGTTCCAACACCCTCAGAAGGATAGAACTTTATAAGCTAACCTCTCTCATGTTTTTTGGAGGGAAGGGTAGGGAGGTGTTTGAACTCCGGGCCATGTCCTTGCTAGGCAAGCATGCTACCATTTGAGCCACACCACCAGCCCTGATTACACTTTGTAATACGTCCAAAGATCTCCACTAGGATGTGTCTTGGCTGCCCTGAGGGCTGTGACACCATAGGAGACAGTACTTTTTCTCCCTCAGTCTTTCTTAGGTCCAGTGGATTATGGGTTAAACTGTTTCTCCCTCTCCCCCAAAACACATGCTCAAGTCCTAACAGATAATACCTTTGGGCAGCAATTTTATTAGGAAATCAGAAATGTGTATTTGCATGTCATCAAGTTAAGATGTGGTCGTAGTGAGTGAGGATGGGTACCTAATCAAATATGATTTGTGTCCTTTTGAGGTGAGGGGAAGCTAAACAGATATCCATGCAGAAAGAATACCACTGGAGCTGGGCACTGGTGGTTCATGCCTGTAATCCCAGCTACTCAGGAGGCTGAGATCTGAGTATCATGGCTCAAAGCCAGCCCAGGCAGGAAAGTCTGTGACTCTTATCTCCAATTAACCACCAGAAAACTGGAAGTGGCACTGTAGCTCAAGTGGTAGAGCACCCTCCTTGAGCTGAAGAGCTCAGGGACAGTGCCCAGGCCCAGAGTTCAAGCCTCAGGACTAACATTTCAAACAAAAAGAATACCATTGGGAAATAGACTGTGCACAGAGAGTCGGCAGCTGCAAGCGTATGGCAGCCACCAATGGAAGCTGGGAAGCAGCAAGGAAGATTCTACCCAGTACCTCAGAGGGACCATAGCCACCGACACCTGGATTTGGGACTTTTAGCTTCCAGAACTATTGTTTGCAGCCAACCAGTTTGTAGTACTTAGTTAAGCCAGCCCTGGGAAATAAATGCAGAGGGCTCTTCTGAGCAGCCTCCAAGTTCCTTAGCCTGGTGCCCCAACCATCTGCTGGACAAACCCACGGATTCCATCAGCCAAAGGCTCCCCAGCTCGGCCCCCTTGGCCAGTTCCAGTTCATGGGAAACTAGCAGAATACAGCTCTCATCCCCTCCCTACCCATCTCCCAGGTGAGTCTGTACTTCCTCAATCCCAACTCTCTGTAAGCATGAGCACCAATATCCTTGGTGCTATTTATATGGTCCTTGAGCATAGGCAGAAGGTCTTAGAACACTTACTCGACTTTATTTGGGGGAACAGAGGCACTTGAGACCTTGTGCCAGGCACAGGGAGGAGAGAAGGTGGGATCATGAGAAGAGCACAGCATTTGGACTTGAATAGGTTGCAGCAGGGACTGTGGGAAAGCCACTTGCTCTAAGCCTTAGTGCACTTGTCCACAATGAGAAAATTAACACCATACTATTGAGTGATTTATAAGAATTGAGTGAGATAGTGTGCTGGACCTGGCACATAGAAGTGAATATGTTCATGATCACTAATACTTATATTATTATTATTATTAACTTCCCTGAAATGGGACAGCGCACACCATGAATTACAGCATAACATGAGGAGAAAGACATCGAGAGGGGAAATTTGTTTCTTGCCTGACGCATTCTCCTATTTTCTTTTAATAAGTTTTTTATTGTGAAAATACTGTACAAGGTGTTACAATCACATGAGCAAGGTAATGCGTACATTCCTTATCAAGCATTGTGGTCTCCTCCTTTGTTTTTTTCCTACCATCCCTTTCCTCCCATCTCCACAACTACATTTCCCCCAGAACAGCCCCCCCCACTAAATTGTAAAGTTTGTTTTTCAACATAGCGTCTTATACATCTCATTGTTGCAATGGGTCAACCTGTATCCCTGCTTAAGCAATTTGTTCTTTCCCTTCTGCTCCCCAAATTATACCAACATCAAATACAGTGAAAACAGGGGTTATACCGTGGGAGGAACATACAAAGCAACAAAAAAATCAGGTGGTACCTTATAAATATGTTCGAAAAAATAGCAAGAAAGAAAAACAAAACTGTGTCCTTATCTTGGGGTTCATTTCGCTTAACATCACCTTATCTGACCTTTCCTGCTTGTCTCAGGTATATATTAGTTATTGTAAATAAGGGACACCATGGGATGTATGTTTCTTTGCTCCTGGCTTACTTCACTTAATATAATTTTTTCCAAGTCTTTCCATTTCCTAACAAATAGGCAACATCATTCTTGCTGATGGAGGCATAGAATTCCATTGTGTACATATACCACATTTTCTTGATCCATTCATCTACTGAGGGGCATCCCGGTTGGTTCCATAGCTTAGCTATGATAAATAATGCTGCAATAAATCTAGTTGTGCTAGGAGCTTTAGTATGGTCTTGTTTGTGATCATTTGGGTAAATGCCCAAAAGTGGGATTGCTGAGTCATAGAGGAGCTCTATGTGGAGTCCTCTGAGGAACCTCCATACTACTTTCCAAAGTGGTTGAACAACTTTACACTCCCACCAACAATGCAGTAGGGTTCCTTTCTGTCAACATCCTCTCCAGCATCTGTTGTTCTTAGAGTTTTTGATTATAGTCATTCTAACTGGGGTGAGGTGGTATGTCAATGTTGTTTTGATTTGCATTTCTTTTATGGCTAGGGAGGTTGAGCATTTCTTCATGTTTCTATTGGCCATTCTTATTTCCTCTTCAGAGAAATTTCTCTTTAAGTCTTTAGCCCACTTATTTATTGGGCAGGTATTTCTTTGAGGATTTATTGTTGGGGGATTTAATTTTTTGAGTTCCAGGTATATTTTAGATATGAGACCCTTGTCCGTTGTATGGCTAGTGAAGATCTTCTCCCAATCTGTGGGCTTTCTATTGATCTTGCTAGCTATGACCTTTGCCATGCAGAAGCTCTGCAACTTCATGCAATCCCATTTGTCTAACCTTTCCTTGATTTGTTGTGTTTCTGGGTGTCTATTAAGAAAATTTCAGCCTATGCCAAGGAGATCTAGGGTTTCTCCTATTCCATCCTGTAATGTTTTCAGGGTGTCTGCTTTGACTCCGAGGTCTTTGATCCATTTGGAGTTGATTCTGGTGCAGGGTGATATAGAAGGATCTAGCTTTAGTTTCTACAAGTGATTAACATATTTTGCCAGCAGTATTTACTGAAAAGGCTGTATTTCTTCCATTCTATTTTTTTTAGCTCCCTTATCAAAGATTAGGTGGCTATAGGTCTATGGGTTCATTTCTGGGTTTTCAATTCTATTCCATTGGTCCTGAGGTCTGTTCTTGTGCCAGTACCAAGCTATTTTGATTACTATGGCTTTGTAATAGAGTTTGATTGATATTCCTCCAGCACTGTTCTTTCTGTTAAGGATCGTTTTGCTATTTGGGGTCTTTTATTGTTCCATATGAATTTTTGGATTGCCTCTTCTATTTCCTTGAGGAATGAGGTTGGAATATCGATAGGTATTGCATTGAATTTGTAGATAACCTTGGGAAGTATTGCCATTTTAATGATGCTGATCCTTCCAATCCAGGAGCATGGGAGGTTTTTCACTTTCTAAGTTCTGTTTTGATTCCCTTTTTCAGGTTTTTAAAGTTTTCATCATAGAGGTCCTTCACTTCTTTGGTTAAGTTGATTCCTAAGTATTTTATTTTTTGTGGAGCTATTACAAATGGAGTTGCTTTCTTGACTTCAGCAGGGCTCTTCTCATTGTTGGCATACAGAAAAGCCATTGATTTTTGGGGTTAATTTTATAACCTGCTACTTTGCCAAAGTTTTGAATCAGCTCGAGTAATTTGGGAATAGAGTCCATGGGATTCTTTAAATACAAGATTATGTCATCCGCAAAGAGGGTGAGTTTTACTTCATCTTTCCCTATTTGGATCCCTTTATGTTTGTATCTTGTCTTATTGCTGTAGCTAGGCATTCTAATATTTAATTGAAGAGAAGTGGAGAGAGTGGACATCCTTATCTCGTTCCTGAGTTAAAAGGAAATTTTTCACCATTAAGTATAATGCTGGCTGTAGGTTTGTCATATACAGCCTTTATTGTATTGAGGAATGTTCCATGGATTCCTAATTTTTCCAGAGCCTTCATCATAAAGGGGTGTTGGATCTTGTCAAATGCGTTTTCCTGGATCTATTGAGATAACAATGAGGTTCTTATCCTTGCTTTTGTTGATGTGATGAATTATATTAATTGATTTGCGTATATCGAACCAGGTTTGCATCCTTGAAATGAATCCTGTTTGATTGTGGTGTATGATTTTTTGTATGAATTGTTGAAGTTGATTGGCCAAAATTTTGTTGAGAAGTTTTGTATCAATGTTCATCAAAGAAATGGGTCTATAGTTCTCTTTCTTTGATGAGTCCCTGCCTGGTTTTGGGATGAGGGTTATGGTGGCTTCATAGAAAGAGTTTGGTAGTGAACTTTCTCTTTCAATTTCATTGAAGAGTTGAAGGAGTATTGGTGTGAGTTCTGCTTTGAAGGCGTTGTAGAATTCTGCTATAAATCCATCTGGTCCTGGGTTTTCTTAGATGGGAGGTCTCTTATTGCTGTTTCTATTTCAATGCTTGATATGGGACTGTTAAGTTCATTTAACTCATCTTAGTTTAGTTTTGGCATGTTGATACTTGCTAGGAAATTGTCCATTTCTTCCAGGTTCTCAAACTTATTAGCATAAAGGTTTGAGAAGTATTCCCTCATAATTTTCTGGCTCATGGTTGTTTATGTGGTGATGTTTTCATTCTCATCTCTGAGTTTGTTTATTTGGGTGTGTTCTCTTCTTTCTCTTCTTTTTTGCTAAGTATCTGTCAATTTTGTTAATTTTTTCAAAGAACCAACTCTGTTTTGTTGATTCTTTCTATGGTTTTTTTTTTGGATTCTAATTCATTTAATTCTGATTTAATTTTGATTATTTCTTTCCGGCTACTGGATTGGGGTTTAGCTTGCTGCTCTTTTTTCAAGGAGGTTCAGATGTCTCATTAATTGTTGGTTTCAGATTTCTCCAATTTGTTGATGTAGGAATTCAGAGCTATAAACTTGCCTCTGAGTACTGCCTTTGCTGTGTCCCAGAGGAGCTGGTAATTTGTGTGTTCATTTTTGTAGAATATCATGAATTTGAGTTTGATTCAACAGTGTGTTGTTCAGCCTCCATGTGTTACAGGACTTTCTTTGGTGGCTTTTGGTGTTGTTGAGTTCTAATTTTATTCCCTTGTGGTCTGAGAGAATGCAGGGCATAACTTCAATGTTTCTGAATTTGGACAAGTTGGTTTTGTGACCTAAAATGTGGTCTATTTTGGAAAATGTTCTGTGTGCTGCTGAGAAAAATGTATATTCTGATGCTGCTGGATGAAATATTTGGTAGATGTCTGTTAAATATAGTTGATCTATGCAGTTGTTTAGATCTGTGGTTTCTCAGTTGAGTTTTTGCTGAGTTGATATATCTAGTGGGGATAGTGGCATGTTAAAGTCCCCAACAATTAATGTCTTTGGATCTATGTAAGATTTGAGGGAAAGTAGTGTTTCTTGGATGAATTTGGGTGTTCCGTTGTTTGGTGAATAGATATTTAGAATTATAATATCTTCCTGAAGGAGAGATCCCTTAATTAGTATGTAGTGACCTTCTTTATCTCTTCTCACTAATTTTAATTTGAAATCTATTTTATCTGATATTAGAATCGCAACTTCTGCCTGTTTATGGGGGCCATTTGCTTGGTAGATTTTATTCCAGCCTTTCACTTTCAGAATTATTTTTAATGGGCAAGGTGTGATTCTTGAAGGCAGCAGATAGAAGGATTTTGCTTTGTAATCCAACTACACAGTCTATGTCGCTTAATTGGAGAGTTTAGTCCATTAATGTGAGGTGTTTGGTAGTTCCTGCCATGTTATCCACTTTCTTAGAGGCTGTGACAGGTGGGTTCTTCCTATGGTTCTTGGATTCTCAGTTTGGGTGTAGTTTCTTGGCCTTTATTGTGGTCTGGTTGGTTTTCTATGTTTAGGACATCTTTAAGTATCTTTTGTAGGGCTGGTTTGGTGGAGATATATTGTTTCAATTTTTCTTTGCTACGGAAGATTTTTATGTGACCTTCTGTTATGAAGGAGAGTTTAGCTGGGTACAGTATTCTTGTTGATAGTTGTTTGTCTTTAGGGCATGGCATACATCATTCCAGGCTCTTCTTGCTTTAATTGTCTCTGCTGAGAAATCTGAGGTGATTCTAATTGGTTTCCCTTTATATGTTATTGATCTTTTCTCCTTGACAGCTTTAAGGATCCTTTCCTTGGTCTGAATTGATCCTGTGTGGATTATAATATGATGGTGGGATATCTGTTCTGGTCTGGTCTCTTTGGGGTTCTAAAGGCTTCTTGTATCTGAATAGGCCTATCTTTTTGCATGTTTTGGAAGTTCTCTGCTAGGATCCTGTTAAATAAATTTCCTAGACCATTAACTTCTGTTTCTAGGTGCTCTTCTACACCCATTATCATCACATTAGGCCTTCTGATGGTGTCTTCCAAATGTTGACTAGATCTATCATATGTCTTGGATTTGTCTTGGATAGTTGTATAGTCTTTCTCTATAATATCTAGACTGTCTTCAATCCCCAAGATTTGATCTTCTGCATATGTCTTATCTACTGTCAAGACTTTCTACTTTGGTTTTTATTTCCCTTCCTTCTAATTGTCGGCTTTGATGGCTTCAAATTCTTTGTTGGAGCTTTGTTTTACATCTTGTATGAACTTCTTTACTTCCTTAATTTGGTGTTCAGTGTTTCCTTGGACTCACTTTCCTTCTGATGGGCTTCATTCAGCATTCCCTTTGTTGTCTTCCTGGATTCCTGCAGCTGTCTGTTTATGGATTCCATGAATGCCTCTATTGATCTTTGTCTATTCTCATCCTGCTCTCTCAATTCCTGTATTACTCTTTGATTAGCTTCCTCATGTTCACGCAATTCCTGTAGTTCTCTTTGACTCTCTGCCTGCTCATGCAATTCCTGTCTTTCTCTTTGTGACTGTTCTCAGCCTGCTCATGCAATTCCTGTATTAATCTTTGAGTGCTTTCCTCATGCTCATGAGATTCCTGTAGTAATTTTTGGTTAGCCTCAACATGCTTGTGAAGTTCCTGTATTAATCCTTGGTTTTCCTCATCTTGCTCCCTATCACCCTCACACTAGGTCCTTTGCAGGTTTCAGTCTTTTCATTCACCATATTTACCAGTAGTGTTTGTAGAGCTTTTGGGGAATTATCCTCTGGATTAGTCATTAACTGTTCTGTCACCTGATTATCCTGAGTGGGAGCTGACATACCCAGACTTGCATTTTTCTTGTGTTTCTCCAGCTTGTTCTGCCCATTTGGTATGAAAGTAACACCAATTTTGTGTTAGAACACTATATTAAGACAAGCATCAATAAGAGTCCTGTAGTTACACAGTCAAAATGGCTGTAGATACAATCTAGTTCAATGGATACAATCTATTCAACATCAAACAATTATGGTCTATCCTTCAAGAGGGATTCAGCAAACCAGAAATTATTAGGTTTAGGGAGAATTGTGGGGAAAATATAATTAGAAGGATGTGGAGAGGTAAAAGGAGAGTGAATCTAACCAAATCCTAATCTCAGAGAGGGAAATGGATAGGACAGAATAATGTGAGAGAGATTTAAAAAAAAAGAAAAAAATAGAAAAACAAAAATTTAAATTTAAAAAATAAAACGCTTAAAAATTATGTAAGTATAAAGAAATGATATTGAGAGATTAAAAGGATAGGATGAGAGGAGGGGAAAGATAAAAAGGAAAAATGAAAAATTAAAAATAAAAATTCTTAAAATTGGAATACTTGAAAGTTATATAGGTATAAAGAAATAATACTACTATTAAAGAAGTTCAGCATAACAGGTGGACCTGATGCAACAACGAGAAGTATAAGTTGTCATGTCCAAAACGAGCTTTACAACGTCGGTCTGGGGGGGGGGAGAGGGTTGGGTGGGGGGGGAAGGGGGAGGCTGGGAAGGGATGTGAAGGGTAAACCAAAGGAGGAGGCTGCAATGCTTGGTAAGAAATGTACGCATTATCCTGCCCATGTAATTGTAACCCCTCTGTACAGTATGTTCACAAATAAAAAAAAAATAAATAAAATAAATAAAAAAAGAAGCTCAGCATAAGAGGTTGTGAATTGAGTAATGTTTCTGGATTAAGTATGTACACAATGGGGGATAAGGTCTAATAATCAATGACAAGGATATCTGGGGATGAGAAGAATGGCAATTAAGTCACACAAAAAAAGAAAGAAAGAGAAAAAAAAGATAAAAAAGGATCAAAAGGTCAAGAGATATTTTTTAAAGGCACACACACATACACTTCTAAAATAAAAATTATGAAAGAAAAAAAGAAAAAAATAATAGAAAACAATTTAAAAAATAATAAATAGGTAGAAAAAAGAATTCTTTGTGTTTTTTTTTCCCTTGGGGGGTGAGGAAGATCTTGTATTTCTCCTGTGTCTGTAGCCAGTCTCTTGGTGGAGTCTCTGGTCTGCTTGTGGTGTTTGGTTTTCCTGTGGCTTGACTGGTTTCTTAAGTCAGCTTGTTTGAGCAGACAGACAACTCTGCCTTACCCAGGACTTTGTGATCCTCCTCCCAGGCTAGTTCAGTGGGAGGGAGATCTGCTTTGAGTATCAGAAAAGAGGGACATGGCTGTTGCCTCTAGTTTGGAGATGCTGTGATGAGGCTAGGTTCTGGGTAGAGTTGAGGCCTTTCAGCAAACTGTAGCTTTTCCCTGAGGGACTAGCTCCTGAGACACTCACAGAGCCCAGCCTGGAGCTATTCTCAGGGTTTATGTTTACTGAGTTTCTGCCATAGGGAGGGGTAACCTCTGGCTCTGTTTACCCAATGAAGAAAGTCACTCCTCTGGGGGCAGAGCTTCCTCTGTCTGGGCGGGGTGACTTTCCCCTGGGTGGAGCTGAGACTGGCAGGTCAGGTCAGGTTCCTGTGACCTGCTAATGTCTCCAATTGTTTCCTTCCAAGGCCCAGGTTTTAGCTAGCTGATTGGCCTGGAGAAGATGGAGATCTTCTCCAGTTGTGGGGGAGGAGCTGTCTTCCCACCGAGCCTCTGTGAGAAGGAGTGAGGATGTCAGAGTTCTACTCATGCCAGACTCTTGGTTCCTGGGCCTTCTCTGGTCTGCAATCTGCAGGATGAAGATTTCTGCTCCTTATCAGTTCTTGTTGGTAGTGAGTAGAATCCGCTCCCACAGTCACATCTGGTGCCTTTGTCCCGGACTTTCTCTTTTGGTATGGTGGCTGCCGCCACAGCTGCCGCAGCCACGGCTACCAGCAAGTGCTCAGATCTATCTCCTTGACCAAGCTGCTTGGATTTTCCCTCTCTGGCCAAACTCTCAGTACTGTGATGGCACACTTGCTGTAATTCTCTAGCCTAAGACTGTTCACTGGAACACTAAAACTGCTTTCTATGCAAGAGCTTGTTTAGCCTCCAGCTTCTCCTCTGCCATCTTCCTCCGGTATCATTCCCCTATTTTCTAAGAACAGTTCCTCCCACCATAGTAGGTGCTCCATAAATGGGAGTTTTTATATTAATTTTTTTATTGTGCTGTTTTGAGTTTATATTCATGCCCTTAACAGCTCCTTTGTGCCCCTGCCAGCAGCTGTGGTATTGGATGGCCTTGTGATGGGATTTTATGGCCACACCCTTTTCCTTGTAAAGCACATTTCAGCCTGCCTTGAGCCCCATGTGCTTTCTTTAGAACCCATTTTGGCCAGTGGTATGTCATCAGATCTGATGTGGACAGAGGCTTATGGGATAGCTTATTCTTTTGCATTCCTGGAAGTATGTGTTGAGCACTTAGTGCATGCTGGGCATCAGTCATTATCTTATTGAATCATCACAACTCTATACATAGGTATTGTTTTCATGGCAGGTTTTTAAAAAATTTAATTTAATTTTTTACCATATAGGGGTTTGAAAATATAGTCTTGTATTTACTAGGCAAATGTTCTATCATTTGAGTCACACACATCCAGACCTTAATTTTTTAGTTTCTTTTTTATTTTTCAGGTAGGATGTGGTGAACCTAGCTACTTGGGAGATGGTGATCAGGAGGATCAACATTCAAGCCCAGTGTAGGGAGGTAAAGTCTGTGATACCCTCATCTCAATAAAAATCTGGGTGTGGAGGTATACCTTTGTTAACACAGCTATGTGGGAAGCATAAACTGGAGAATTATAAACTAAGTTGGCTCAGACATAAACACAAGACCCTACTCTCCAAAATAGTCAACCCCAAAAGGGTGGACAGTGTGCCTCAAGTGATATAGTCCCTGCCTACCAAGCACAAGGCCCTGAGTTCAAACCCTAGTACTACCAAAGAGAAGGAAGGAAGGAAATAAGCAAGGAAGCAAAGGAGAAAGGAATAAAGCAAAGAAGGAAGGAAGGACAGATGGTTGTGGATCTACATAGGTGCAGAACTGAGATTCAAAAGCATCCTGGGAGAAGCATGGGGGAGACATTCAGACTGTTTGCTGATGGTTTCATCCGGGGTGGCTGGAGGGCGAAGATGTCCTGGTTGGAAAGGGCCCATCTGTATAATACAAAACTGCAGGTGCTGGTCTTTGGTATCTGATGGCTTTATAGAATAGACAGCCAGAGCCCAGGAATTGGATGGATGTGTAGGAGTTTCCATCCAACCCATGCTGAGTTGAAGCCATTTATTCTATAAATATTTATCTGATAAGCCAGGCGGTCTGGGACAATCACAGTTTAAACTTGAACACTGATTTCTGGCAGTGACTTAGCCTCACACATGGCAGTAGGCTGTGAGTTGTACCTGGCTGAACACTCCAATAAATAGCCCCTCCCTCCCCCTGGGGTTAGGCAGTCTTGAAGAGCCAATTCTTCAGGATTTTGCATGCAATATGTAAATACCATCAGCTAAACCAAATCCAAAGTTGCAATCGACCAGTTCTATTACCCCTAAAAGTTGCCCTGTGCTGTCACTTTATAGTCACAGCCTTCCCTGGCAGCCACTCATCCATTCTCAGGCTGTGGTGAGATTCGGTTTGTCACCTCATCCCAATAGGTTCATGGGTGGAAGCCTAGTCCCCAAATATGGCCATGTTAAGAGGCGGTAGGGATCTTTAAGAGGAGGGGCCTAGTGGAAGGTGCTGAGTCTCCCTGCCATGACAGAAGTTTAATGCTGGTCTTACTGAGACACATACCACCTTCTTATGTTGATTCTGAAAATGTTTTGAAGGTAAATTCTAAGCTTAGCGCTAATTACTCACACCTGTAATACTAGCTACTCAGCTATCTGAGATCTGAAGATTATGGTTCAAAGCCAGCCCAGGCTAGAAATGTCTGTGAGGCTCTTATTTCAAATTAATCAAAAAATGCAGGAAGTGGAGATGTGGTTCAAATGGTAATGTGCTGGCCTGAAGCAAAAGAAGCACAGGCCCAGGTTCAAGCTCCAGGACTGGGATATACATACAAAAAAACCACAAAATGATACTCTCTATCTAGATGTCTAGATAAAACTCCTTGTTAGGCTTATAATGTGCAGATATTCTCTTTTTCATTCTCTTAGTAGTATCTTTCTCAGAGACTAAACTTTAAATTTTGATGAGGGCTCACTCATCTTTTAAAAAGACTATGTTTTTGATGCTATTCTAAGGATTTATTGACAAAGTGACACATTGATTTTCAGTTTTCTTCTATAAGTTTTATAGCTTTATATATGACACTTATACTCTAAGTCTATTTTGAATTAGTTCTTGTTTAAACTCTGAAGTTGAGGTGTGAGTTCAGTTTTTGTATATGGTTATTCAATTCTTCCATTTTCACCACTGAATTGATTTCACACTTTTATTTTAAAAATCACCTTTTTTTGGTCTAAGACCTTGACTTGAACTTGGTACCTGACACTTTTGCTCATTGGCTGGCACTCTACCAACTGAGCCATAACTCCAACCTTTAAAAATCATTTGACTATACATGTGTGAGTCTATTTTTGGATGTTATATTTTTCAGCATTCGTCTCTTCATCTGTCCCTTTACCAGTACTACATTGTTGTAAATACTGCTTACTGGATAGTAAGCCTCAGAAGCAAATAGTGAAATCCATCCTTTATTTTTCCTTTCAAAATTGTTTAGCTAGTCCATATGTTTTGTTCTTCTATATAAACTTTAAAATCAGCTACAAAATTCATCTGGGATTTTTGTTGGAATTGTATTAACTCTATAGATCAATTCCATAAGATATGTATGTATTTACTATATTGAGTCATCTAATACATGAAGATGGTATATGTCTTCCCACTTACTTAGGTTTTCTTTGATCTTTTACATCAGCATTTAGTTTCAGTAGAGAAGTCTTACACATACATAAGCATTTAATTTATTGAAGCTATTTTATTTTATTTTTTTTTTAATTTTTTATTGTAAAGATACTATACAGAGGGTTACAGTTACATGAGTGAGGTAATGAATACACTTCCTCTTGAACATTGTTAGCCCCTCCATTGTTTTCCCCCTACCATCCCCTCCCTCCCTCCCTTCCCCGAAGTTCTTTTTTTTCTTGATTGTGATTAAGTGATTACATAATTTCTAAGTCACAAGTTCATTCTAACTTTCCTGGAGCAAATTGTCTATCACAGTCTGTAATATATAACAGTGATCACATGTTATACCCCATGCATGTGATCAGCAGCATGGGGATATTTAGTAGTGGTTATTGAAGCTATTTTAAATGTAGTATTGTTTTCTAATTATATAATGTTTTTGTATTGCTGTTGTTTGTTTTTTGTTGTTTGTTTTGTTTTGTTTTTGGTCGTGGGACTTGAACTCTGGGCCTGGGTGCTTATCCCTCAGCTCTTCAGCTCAAGGTGAGTGCTCTGCCACTCGAGCCACAGTGCCACTTCTGGGTTTCTGGTGGTTAATCGGGGATAAGTGTCTCACAGACTTTTCTACCCAGGCTGGCTTTGAACCACAATCCTCAAATCTTAGCCTCCTGAGTAGCTAGGATTACAGGAATGAACCACTGGAGTTCAGCTGCTACGATTGTTTAGTGTTAACTTTATATATGCTATCTTGTTAAATTCACATATTCATTTAAGAAAGTGTATGTGCATATGTGTGTGTATTATGTGCATGCACATATGTGCATATACTCCTTGAAGTTTCTAAGTAGGATTTATTTTCTATGCTCTCAAACTGTAGTTATTATATTTATTTTTCTTGCCTTGTTGTACTGGCTAAGACTTCTAGTATATGCTAAACGAGGGATGAGGATAGACATCCTTCTCTTGTTTTCATCTCAAGAGGAGAGAATTCAATCTTCTACTACTAAGTCCAATGTCAATTCAAGGGACTTTTAAAAATCAGGTTGTGGGTTTATATTACACTTAATTTAGGAAATTTTCAACTATTATTTCTTCACATATTTTTAAGCATTGTTCTCTTTCTATGTTAGACTTTGGGCAATGTACCACAGATCATGATGTTTCTGGTCATTTTTTCCTTTTATTTTCTCCCTATTGTTCAGATGAATAATTTCTGTTAACCTATCTTCAACTTCATTAGCTGTTTGTCTGTCGTCTCCATTTTTCCAATCAGCCTATTCAATGAGTTTCATTTTAAATTGAATTTTCAATCTACCTTCCCTAGACAATAGTTCTCACAATCACTTCAGTTCTAGTTCTTGCTCAGTCCTGAATATACACCACCCACTGGAGTCTGGGACCATGACAGGTATGTTAGGTTCAGTTTTTAAAGTCTTTTGTTTGCCAACTAGGATCAGATCCACACTTGTGCAGTTTGAAGATGAACCCCTGTATTTATCAACACTCTTATAGTGTGATTTTTCCCCCAAGATTTCCCCTTCTCCACACTCTCCCACACACTGTTCTGTTTTCTGAGGCTCTCCTTTTGGTTCTCTGACCAGAGAACATTTTGTCACATTCTTCTTTGGAGTCATATCCTAGCCCACCTGGAGTGAGGAAAGAAAAGGGTAAAAAGGGTTTGCCCCATCCTCTTGGAACTACAGAGCAGAAGTTTCACTTACCTTAGAATATTGGCTCTTGTGTGTTCTCTAGCTGCCACTGCCACTGTAGTCTCCAGATTACCTGGTAGCTGGGTCACAGGCAAAGATAGGGGGAAAATTAAATGGTGACATTTCCTTTTTCTGTGGGTCATTAGCAGTTTCTTTACCCAGTTCTTGAAGCAGAACTGGAATCCTTCTCTTGAAACTTTGCTTAACAGTGATAACGTCAAGGCTCTAGATGGTTTTGGTCATGTGATCCTGTAAAGGAAAGCCATAGTGACCTCAACACCAATGCTATTTTGATTTTATTTATTTTTTGGTTGGTTGTGGGGCTTCAACTCAGGGCCTGGGTGCTGTCCCTGAGCTCTTCAGCTCTTGGCTAGCACTCTACCACTTGAGCCTCAGCACCACTTCCGGACTTTTCTGTTTATGTGGTACTGAGGAATCAAACCCAGGGCCTACCACACTGAGCCACCTTCCCAGCCCACCAATGCTATTTTGAATTCTGGTTCTTCCTCAGTCTGCCTGCTGTGATTTTCCTTTCATAGTCTTCACATCGGCCTGCATGTGTTTGTGCTTGTGCTCACTGGGAGAGAAAGAATGAAATGAGGTTACTTCATCTTCTATGGATCTAGAACTCCCCATATTGATATTTACATATCATAAGAATGCATTGCCTAGTCAAAATTTACATTTACAAAACTAATCAAGGATGAAACACAGCCACATGAGAGTCTAATATTTATTCTGATGTTATTTTAAATATTCACAGGAGTAGAATATTTTAAACATGAGAGAATCTTATAGGGAAAAAAGAATCCTCATAGCTTAACTTCTACAAAGTAGGGAAGACCTTTAGAGTTTGATGCAAAGTACATCTCTGTAACTTAAAGAGGGAAATACATGTGTAACATCCAATCCGCAGTCGATTTGGGGAGTTTAAGACGTGTGTGAGTAATGATGTCCAGGAACCTGGCATAGATACTTTGCACTGACCCTCGAACTATTTTGCTTGTGGATTCCTTGATTTTAGTCTTCTTCATGCTCCTGCTGTTCTTGCCAGTCTTGGCTCCTGGGTGCTCCTGGATGTTCCAGTCCTGCCTCTTCCTCTCCTGGGGCCTTTGCACTGCCTATTTTTCTTTTTTTAGCTGGAAGATTCTTCTTCCAGATATCTGCTATATACATAACTTCAAATGTCAATTTATTGAAGCCTTACTTTGTATATTAATTAAAATTGTAACAGTGCCCTTTAATCTTATTTAGCACCTCTTCCACACCTATCATCATTCAATATGATAAAATGATATTCACCAACACCTATTTAAGAAATGCAGTAACATGGCATTTCTTAGGAGTTAGAAATTTATACTAATACTTCCCCTCCTTGATTTTTGTATTTTTTTAAATTTTACTTCTCCAGTGGAATTTTATGAGTGTATGAGTCAGCTTTCTGTTAGTATAAATAAGCTCCCGAGACAGTGAATGTAGAGGAGGAAAGACTTACTTTGGTTCACAGTGTCAGAGGTTTCAGTCCAATGGTCACCTATTGTTTTCTGGGCCATGGTTATAAGGGACCAGGTGGTAGAGTAAGGAACATCCTGACAGCCAGGAAGCAGGGAGCAGGAGAGCAATGAAAATATAGCCCCTACAACACACTCACAAAGACCTACTTCCCTCAACTAGGCCCACTGCAGCCCAGTAACACAATCAAATTATGAATTCAAAAGGTTAATTCAATGGGTTAATTTGCTGATGAGGTTAGAATACTCATGATCCAATCCCCTTCTAGAAGCCCCGCCTCTGAACACAGGTTCATTGGGACCAAGCCATTAACCCATGAATACTTCAGATAACATAACAAACCATAACAAATTGTTTGCTTTATGTGTGGAAGTTTTTGTCTTAACTATGCAAATATTTTTTGGCAACAAAACAGAGATTTTTTTTTTTAAAAACACATCCATGTCTATGTACCATGAGGTTCTAAATGTTATAAATGTTCTGAATTATTGAGTTATTATTGGTCTTTGAATAGTAAGTATCTAATAAAAAAGATAAGCATATTCTAAGTTTTCATAATGCATATACTTATAGGTTAAATATTTAAAAATGTAACTAGAATGAAAAAGTAAAATAAGTTGAAACAAAACAACTCATGGACCATGTATGCTGTTATGCTCACAGGCATGGTGAGCATTGGAAAGTGTTTACAGCACGTCATTTTGCAGGTTCCTAAGGCCACTGTCCTGAGAGCTGCAGGTGGGAAGCAATTCCAGCTCCTGGACCCTGGGGAATCAGTGGAGACATGAACTAGGTCAATGCTCCCTGTATTCAGCCTCAGACACTGTCCCACACTCAGAAAGGTACTGTATACCTGACTGACTTTAACTGACTGCCCAATACATAGTGAATACAGCAATAAATGGTAATTGTCTTTACCGATCCTCCCCACCCTGTTCCTCCCCCTTTCTGATCGTCATCATAATTATTGATTTGGGACTCTACTCTCTTCTGTGGCTTATTTAGCATTGAAGGGGCCCAGGATGGGTCTAACTCACTCGCTGAATATCACCTACAAATATCAGTTCAGTTGACCAAGATCAACAGTCCATGTCGGCCTCCCAAGATGAGGCATATCTTTACCAAGCAGGCTTTAAGCTGCTCCATTGCAAGGCTCAGATATAGGCACACATCCACTAAGAAGTCTGTGGCATTTGGGGAGGGGTGTGGAGTAGGTGGGGGAGGGAGGTGGGAGTATAACCAGGGTCCTAGGCGGCTATAAGCCCTGGCTGCTGAAGGCATTGGTGGCCCAGATTTGTGAGTTTCTGGTTCAGATGACCTGCTTCTCACCTTGTTCAGTTAGGGGTCAAGGAGTTCAAGAGTTAACATCTGAGAGAGCTCCAATATCATTAGAGGGTCTGGATTCTCAGCCACTGAGATGCTCATACAAAGAAAAATAACCTTTGTGAAAATACGGTAAACTCAAAAATCAATTTGCTAGTCTCCAAGCAATGGATGGATCTGTTTACATAATTTCCCAATGAAGCCACTAAGGTACACAAGCACTCTGTGGCCTTTATAGAACAATTAGTTTTAAACAATTATTAGCAGGTTTCCTTTCAGGCTCTGTTGTATTAGATAATGCAGTCATTTCACTCAAAAGCTTTGTTGTTTGCTTTTATTACAAGTCAGCCATAGGCCGCAGAAACAGGCACTGGCCTTCTCCCCCAGCACTGGCCACTTACTCCTGCTCTATTCCTCCTTCAGTGCCCCAGGACTGGAGAAGTGACCCAACAGCTCCAAAAGTGAAGGTGTGAGCTACCCATTACCACACTCCCCTGCTCATCAGGAGAACCAACAGCATTATTATAAAAGTCAATATATTCATCGGAGAGAACTGGAAATATTCAGAGAAGCAAGAACTACCTTATGACCCCACAATCTCACTTCTGGATTTTTTGTTTTTATCCAAAAGAAACGCAAGTAGAAGTTCAGAGAGATATTAGAACTCCATGCTCACAACAGCCAAGGTATTAAAAAAAAAATCCTAGGTGTTAACCAATCGATGAACAGAGAAAGGGATACTACTCAGACAAAAAAGATATCAGACTAACTGAAATCAGACAATCACAGAAGGACAAATACTACCTGATCCCTCTTTCTAGAGTCAAAGAACATAATAGTAGCTGGCTGTCAGTGGCTCACACCTGTAATCCTAGCTACGGCTGAGATCTGAGGATCGTGGTTGGAGGCCAACCCCAGCAGCAAACTCTGTGAGGCTTTTATCGCCAATAAACTACTCAAAATGCCAGAAGTGGCACTGTGGCTCAAGTGGTAGAGCGGTTGCCTTGAGCAAAAGAAGCTCAGAGACAGTGCCCATGCCTAGAGTTCAAGCCCCTGGACTGGCAAAAAAAAAAAAATAGTGATTACTATGGACTGAGGAAGGGGGGAGGAGTAGGAAGATTATAGGGAGGTTCACAACAAGACGAATAAGCTCTAGAGATGTGCTGTACACTACTGAATCAACAATGAACTACTGTACACTTACACACTATTAAGAGGGTCAAGCTCATGTTATATGCTCTTACAAAAGAATTTGTTTATAAAAAAGAAGAGAATGAAATTCACATTGTATCACCCAGCAATAACTACCATGAATACTTTGATTCTGTGCAACTATCTGTTAAAAGTTAAAAGAATAATAATCTTCTCTTGAAGCACAGAGAAGTTATGGCCAGTGTCCTACTTGGTTGTCACTATCATGTAAGCTCCCAACTCAGGTTGTAACTTAGGTAATTCCAAGGAAGGTTATTGCTGAGCTAGAGTGCTGGTCCATTTTTTAGAGCTTTTTATTCAATGACATTCCACAAAAATCTATTTTCTCTCCTTTCAGCAATGTATGGGGTTACCTATTTCTTCTGACCCTCCCTGGGGCCAGAAATTGTAGTGTGTGTGTGTGTGTGTGTGTGTGTGTGTGTGTGTGTGTGTGTGTGTGCGTGAGTGCGTGCCAGTCCTGAAGCCTGAACTCAGGGCCTGGATATTGTCCCTGAGGTTTTTATGCTCAAAGCTGGCACTCTTATCACTTGAGACACAGCTCTACTTCCTGCATTTTATAATTAATTTGAAATAAGAGTCTCACAGACATTTCCTGCCTGAGCTGGCTTTGAATTGCAATCCTCAGCCTCCCGAGGAGCTAGGGTTAAAAATTGGAACCACTTGCAGGAATTGCAAGTTTTAAAGTTATGGGTTGGTACATGAGGGTTTTGCATTCCTTTGAGTATTAGTAAGGTTGAACATGTTTTTCTTGGATTCTTGATCTTTTGTATGTTTTATTTGTAAAATTACTTGTTTAAATCTGCCATTCATTTTCCTAGTAAGTATTCTTCATCTTTTTCTTATAGATGCATGAAAGAATAATATACAACAAGGACATCAATTTCTGCCCATTATATAGGTGGTATATACTTTTCTCAGTGTTGGTCATAGTTTTATTTTACTGTCCTTGTAGATTCCCCCCCCCCAATTTCAGTTCCAGGGCTCCTGGGATCTGCATTTCCAGCTTCTGACAGGGTCCTCACTTCCTCTATTACTACTTGCACATTTGCTTCACCCTTCAATTAATTACTGGATCAATTGCCTTTCCCATATTCAACCCAAGTACTTCACAGATATCCATAGCTCATCTTCTGTGTGCAGGAACTTGGGTTAGGTGCTAAGCACATTTTTCCTAGTTTACAATGTCCCCTGTGAAGCTTAGGAGAAAAAGCCTATAGAAATCCAAAAGGATCCAAGCTTGTGGTAAGCCTAGCTATTGCTGTGCAGGGACCATTTTATTGATTATCCCCTATTAAAACCTCAGAACAAGTTTTTTTTTTTTTTTTTTGTCCAGTCGTGGGGCCTGAACTCTGGGCCTGGGCACTGTCCCTCAGCTCTTCAGCTCAAGGCTAGCACTCTACCACTTGAGCCACAGCGCCACTTCTGGCTTTTTTTCTTTTTGCTTATGTGGTGCTGAGGAATCAAACCCAGGGCCTCATGCATGCAAGGCAAACGCTCTACCACTGAGCCACCTTCCCAGCCCCCTCAAAACAACTTTTTTTTTTTTGGTCGGCCGTGGGGCTTGAACTCTGGGCCTGGGCGCTGTCCCTCAGCTCTTCAGCTCAAGGCAAGCATTCTACCACTTGAGCTACAGCACCACTTCCGGTTTTCTGGTGGTTTATTGGAGATAGGAGTCTCATGGTCTCTCCTGCCCGGGCTGGCTTTGAACCGCGATCCTCAGATCTCAGCCTCCTGAGTAGCTAGGATTACAGGCGTGAGCCACCAGCGCCCGGCCTCAAAACAACTTTTGAGGCAGGAATTATTGCTCCATTTTACAGATGAGTATATAGAGACTCAAAGCACTTGGTCATTTCAATAAAGAGTCAACCACTGGTAGATGTCAGAATGGGATCCAATACTTCCTACCACTTTACAAGACTGTGGGGACCAAGACCATAAGCTGGACTGGGGCAGAGGAAGAGAGTCATATATATACAAGTTGACCCCTACCTTCATCCAGAAACTTGAGAGTTAGGCACACTGGCCTACATCTGCAATCCCAGCTATGAGCGAGAGGATCTTGGAGGATCTTGGTCTGAGGTAGAAGAACCAAAAAGCATAAGATAGTATCTAAATACTAAAGCAAAAAGGGCTGAGGGTATGGTTCAACTTGCAAAAATAAGGCCCTGAGCTGGGCGCAGGTGGCCTGTAATCCTAGTCACTCAGATGGCTGAAATCTGAGGATTGCAATTCAAATCCAGCCTGGCACCAAAGACTTTGAGACGTTTATCTCCAACTAACCACCAGAAAACTGAAGTGGTACTGTGTCTCAAAGTGGTAGAGCACTAGCCTTGAGCAAATAAAGCTCAGGGACAGCACCGAGGCCGGCCATGAGTTCAATGTGGCCAACAACAAAAAGCAAAAGCAAAAACCAAGGCTTTGAGTCCAAACAACAGTCCTGCCAGAAAACAGAAGTCTGATATTGTATACATCTTGAATTTTTTTAACATTCATTTTGATTTTTTAAAAAAATGTATTGGTTTGAGGGGTGACATAGATCAATTATGTACAATTATGTACTCATAATTGACTTTTGGAATTGTAAAAACTTTGTACAACTAAATAATTAAAAATGCATTGCATTAGGAAAAGTGCTCAGGCCCAGAGTTCAGGCCCCCAGACTGAAAAAAATGCATTGCATTAAAAGATTAAATTATTTATCTTGAATGTTAAATGTTATGTCCAAGTGAGTGATTTACCTACCTCAGGTTCAGATGGGACCTGGTATTGTGGCATTGTGAGCAGCACAGAGCAGCAGGAGCCCCCTGGGATACGGCTGAGGGGGCTCTGGCAGCAAGCTTGGCCCTTATGGGGGTCTGGGTCAGTCAGTAGCAGATAGGCTTCTCCCTGCCTCCCAACCAGGCGTGGAAAATGAGTGTGGAGCAGCAGGGGCGGTCATTAGGAGAATGTCTACCCTATCATTGCATCCATTTTTAAATTCTTAGGTGAGCAAGCAATAGGCATGTGCAGTGATCACAGTGCATAGAGCATTTTGCTTACACACACACACACACACACACACACACACACACACACACACACATGCGCGCGCGCGCTTCCTGCTGGCCATTGGTGGCTCATGCCTGTAATAATCTTAGCTATTCAGGAGGTTGAGATCTGAGAGTTACTATTTGAAGCCAGCCCTAACAGGAAAGCCAGTGAGACTCTTATCTCCAATTAACTACACATATAAAAGCTGGAAGTGGAGGTGTGGGTCAAGTGGTAGAGTGCTAGCCTTGAAAACTAACAAATACCTCTTTCACAGGCCAGGCCATTAGCATGTGAGGTCAAGGCCCCTGGAGGGAGGGGCCTCCTCCAGCAGAGGGCCAGTCATCCTGGAAGTGGTGGTTTCTAGGGGTGGAGGGATTGCAGCTTGGGTGGGAAACTTTCAGCTGCTTTTCAGCTGTCTTGAGTTGACTAACCTGTCTAGGCTGCTTCCCTGGGGCTCTCATGTTCCTCATTCACATCCTACCCATCTCCCATCTGAGGTTCCCCCCTCCCTGTCCCCACACAAAGTACTGCCTGAGAGCTCATCACATTCCATCTGCCTGTGTTGTCCAGTCCAGCAGCCACATGACTGAGGGGAAATGGCAAGAAACTTGACTCCTGAACCCGGGCCCAACTGATAGGGCCTAGTTCCTGGAATTGCAGCAGAGAGGCGGCAGGCAGGGGTGGGGACCAGCCTTCCTAGGGCTTGGGTTCTTTCCTGCATGGCGCAAGTTCAAAGTCCAGACAGGCCCAGCTGGGCTGCCTCTCTCCCAAGAAGAGGAAAGAAATCCAGGCCCAAGGTCTCTGGCTTATCCTGGGAGGTTTCCTTGTACCACAGCCTGAGGGGCTCTGTCTGCTCCCAGGCTCCCTGCTCTCTGGGCCCATCCACCTTGGATCACAATGGCTATGTTTGATTATATCCCTTCCCTGCCGCCAGAGCTTGGTCCTGAGAACTGTGAATCTCTAAGAGTACCACTTTTGGATGGGATTAACTCTGGTCTCAAGATGAGAGTTCTCACAAGAGCAAGATGTAGAGTAAGCCTACCCCAGAGCCCTGGCTCCTTCTGTATGCAGAAGTTCCTGTTCTGCTTTCCTGACATATTATGACACAGACTGGGAGTGGGGCAGCATCTCACCAGAGACCAAACAAGTAGGATCTCCTTGGACTTTCAGCTTCCAAATGCTGAGCTAAATAAATCTCTTTTCTTTGTAAAATGTTCAGCCTCAGGTGTTTTGTTAGAGTAATACAATATTACCAAAGACCATTATTGTGGAGGGTTAGCATATAATAAACAGAATCTGTATCACTCATCTTTAACAGCACTAGCTACTACTTGCTAAGCAAGTTGTATGTCATTTAGTTGCAATTTCTATGTCTTTTATTTGATCCATGCCCTGGCAATTATTATCATTGCCATTTTATAGTTGGGGAGACTGAGGCTTCAGAGGTAAAATAACTTGCTCAAAGCCACCAGTAGTTAATCAAGTTAGGGACTTGTCTTTCCCCCAGCCAGAGGTTTCAGACATGAGGCCCACAGGTGTCAGGACATGGTGTAACTGAGAGATCTGGAGCAAGCAGGATGAATCACAGAAAATACCAGTCCTTCCAAGGGAGCAGGTACTTCTCCACATCACTCATTTTGCCAAAGGGAAATTGAGGCCTACTCTGGCCAAGTGGATTAAAAAAAAAAAAACCTGTGTTCTCTCCCCTCCTCTTAGGTGAAGCATCCTGATTTTTATATTTCATCAATGAGTTATAAGGCAAATCACATCAAACACTTAAAAAAAAGTACCACTGTGGTGGTCGGATCCCGCTATGACTAGCAGTTTGTAAATTCTGCCCTGCTGCAGTGGGCCCTGTGCATATTAGCTATAAAATGAACATTTGTTCCACTCACTGAAAGACAAACCAGCTTTACTTCAGGGAGGAGTTGTAAGGCTGGGAAAAATAATGTAGAATCTTGGCTATAGCAAAGTATGTCCAGCTTAAATACCTCAGCCCTGTGTTGTCTGCTGGAGCTGTAAAAGGACCCATCCCATACCCATTCAGCTCAGGCTTGTGTAAAATTTTATTAAAAGCTCTGAAATGAATACTCTTAAAAATCCAGGTGAGATCAAATCCTAAGAAAAACACGGTGGCACATTGTTGGGCCCTACAGGGCCTGGCCTCTCTGAACCGTCTGTCATCTTGGTCTCCTGAACTCTCTCATGTGGAAACATCCCAGACTTGGGCCTGGAACCTCAGCGACTATCTGGGATCTCAGCCCCTCTCCTGGATTTCACTATCATCACTACACCTCCCTCAAGTCTAAAGCCAAGTTCATGATATTTCTTCCAGGATTGGCGTGCCTACTTCCAGCTGGCCCCATTTCAGTCCCTTGTGCTCTCCTTCTTTGGCTTGGGTAGTACTGAATCCCATTCTCCAATCATTTCTCCTCTCCTTCATCAATCAGTCCCAAACCTTCAGCCAGTGCCTTAGTCCACCTCTCATCACGACATACCTGGCCCACTGCTATATGCTGTTAACTGCTATAACTGGATTTGTGTTTGGAAACATTAACTGAGGTCCCCTCCCATCCCACATGCTTCCTTTTTTCCGCCCTGTGACACATCTAGGCTATTCAAACTAGACTATAAGGCACGTATCCATTGCTTAAGGGAGGGAATTACATCTAAATAAAATACTCAAGTTCAAAAGCTAGTGATCAGGCCTGAGCACTAAGATTTATTCCAAGTTTTCCCTCCAAGTCTCTGCCCCAGGAGAGATACATTCCCTAAACTGGGCAATGGGGATGATGTGGAAGGTTTGTTCAACCAAAAAGGACCCTAGCTAAACCTGTGGAGGCATAACAAACAATGCAACCTCTGCCTCCCATGACTGAGGGTCTGTCAGGAGGAAGGGCATGTGGTGCTAACATCCCAGTGCCACCTCCAGCACCCTACTCTGGAGACATTGGAAGTCACACACAATTGTAGGTGCAGAGGAATGGGGCAAAAATCTGAATTGGCAGAAGTTTATACCCCCGCCCCCAAGAAGAGAAAGTAAGAATGGCTGAAGAAAACTAAAGTTACATTTCTTATGACAAGTTTATGTTCTAAAAATTCTAAGTGGCCCTTGACTCTGCTCCCTCTGGCTTTCTATATTCTGTAGCTCCATTAATCTTCCAGAAATACCACTTCAGGCTTTCATGGAATGGGCAAATAATTATTGAACGGCTTCAATGAGTCAGAAGCTGTGTTAGGGGATTAACCTTAACTTGAATTGTAATAAGAACAAAGTAGAATAGCACTGCATGGAGGTATCATTTTTCAAGCAAAAATCCAAAAGTTTGACAACATACTCTGTTCGGGAGGCAGTGGGGAAGCAGGCATTTAATGCATTGCAAGGGGCAATGAAAGTCCCTGTGGAAGGAAATTTAGCAATTATCTATCAAAATTACATGTGCATGTGCCCTCTGAGTAATCTATCTCACTTGTTAGACTACACCAGAGGAAAATGGACAAAAGCATGAAGCAATGTGTGTATAAGAGTATTCATAGCTGCAGTGAAGAACTGGAAAGAACACCAGTGCCTGTCAGGGCAACTGATCGTTACCATACAGCTGGAAAAAGGAATAGGAAATATTCTATGTGGTATGGTAGAATGACCTTAAAGGCATAGAAAGTGGAAAATGGTACAGAATACTATGTGCTGCATGTATATATAGTATAGTAGATTTCTGGAAAATGGGAGATTATTTGATACAGATAGCTTTTTCTATATTTTAAATGCAGGAAAACAAAACATAGTAATGGTTACTTCTATATGAAAGAACTAAAAAAAATACAGGACTGGGTTGGAAGATGAATGTATTCCATTGTATAGATTAGTGTGTGTCAGTCAGAGAAGGACTAAAGGCCTGGTCCCTGTCCCTTAGCTTTTTTGCTCCAGGCTAGCACTCTACCACTTGAGCCACAACACCACTTCTAGCTGTTTTTGGTACTTAATTGGATATAAGTCTCATGGACTTTCCTACCCAAGCTGGCTTCAAACTGCAATCCACAGATCACAACCTCCTGTGTAGCTAGGATTACAGGCATGAGCCATTGAAACTTACCTCATTATATAGAGTTTTAAAACCTCAAGCAAGGTCGGTGTTTTACACAACTATAAAAAATTAAACCAATAGGGATTACTTAAAAGTGGAAAATAATTCTAACAGTTAAGCCTACCTACATAAGAATAATTTCAAGTATCTTTAAAGCCCAGTAATTTGAATATATAACCCTAGTGACATATATCATAATAATCAATACAATACAGTACCTAAACATTAAGCTGTTTTTAATACTAATATTCTTATATTCTTTCCATTCTGTGTATACTTGGAACTTAAGGCCTTGTGCTTTTCCAGGCTGGTGCTCTGCCACTTGAGCCATTCTCCTAGTCCCACTACTATTGTATTTTAAACCAGAGATATATTAGGATAAAATAAATATACTAGGATAAAACAAATACGTAATTCTAAGAAATCAGATTTTCAGAATGAGAGAAGAGATACAAACATAAAATCATAGACGTTAAGAGAAAGCATTGGGTTTTAAATTTGACTGGGAAACCTCAGAATGAGCTAATGTTTTTCTCTTTCAAAACCACCTTAAAAGGAAGAAGGTTTGGCTCATGGTTTCAGAGCTTTCAGTCCATGGTTGGCCTGTTGCTTGGGGGCCTCTGGCAGTCAGAAGAAGCCCTTGAGGGAAGAAGCTGCTCACTTCAAGACAACCGGGAAGCCAAGAAGAAGACAGAGGAAGGGACCAGGGTTAAAATATCTTCAAGAGCATGCCATTAGTGACCTATTATCTCTACCGAGGGCCTGCCTCTTAAATTTTCCACACCTCAAATACACTATTAAGCTATGATTGGCCCATGGATGAATACATTGATGAGGTCAGAGCACTCATGACCTGATCACTTCCCACAGGCCCATTACCTGTAAACACTACACTGGGGACTAAAACTTCAACATATGGCTTTGGGAGACCATTTCAGATAGCCAAAAGTTGACATGTGAATGATCTTTATATTCAAGCTTATAAATTAAGAAGGAATGGTAGAACAAGTATATCACCATTTTATTGCCCAATGTTAGGAAAGCAGTTGTAGCAATTGCTGCCAAAACCATTAGGAGGGGAACAGAGACCATGAGAATGAATAGATTAGGTTGATGAAACTTGAAACCAGTGATGACAGGAAGATGACAAGACAGCTATCACTTATGACGTAGCTTTCCAAAGATAAACCTAAATCTAATCAAACCTTGAGATCTAACCACTGTTTCTAATGCAAGGGACAAAGTACATGTTAATGGATACCACTGAGTAAAGTCTAGTAAAATCCAGAATGCTGCCAAAATAATTACAACGGAATATAAAAGAGTTAAGGAAAACTATATATAATTTCTATTTTATTTATTTATTTGTTTGCTTATTTATTTATTTAATTTGTTGGCCATGAGGCTTGAAGTTGGGGCCTGGGTGCTGTCCTTGAGTTCTTTTTGCTCAAGGCTAACACTCTACCATTTGAGCTACAACTTCCAGTTTTCTGTGGTTGGAGATAAGAGTCTCATGGACTTTCCTACCCAGGCTGGCTTTGAACCATGATCCTCAGATCTCAGCCTCCTGATTAGCTAGGATTACAGTTGTGAGCCACTGGCACTAGGCAAACCTATACATTTTTAAGAGACATAAAATGTACCGATCAACCTTGATTTTTGAACTTTGTTGGTTCTTGACTCAAATGTCTATTTAAACAAAAAGACAAAAAAAAACCTTCTGGTTGGTTATTGACATGGAGAAATTGTTGAATATTAGTGGGTATCATTTGCCACATGGTAGAACCCTACTCTCTGACCTGGAATTCAGTTCTTTGCACCAAAAAGGAAAAGATTTTGCTTAAGTTCTAGATCTGCCACTTACTAGGCTATGCGTCTTTGAGGAAGAATTGAAAGACTAAGAACCATCTATGAAGTGGGAAAGATCATAATGTACCATTTTCTCTGGTTTCTGGAAAAGGAGCTGATGAATGTGAAGGCGCGTTGGAAGCCACCTCCCATGTCCATCCTGTGCAGTTTCCTCATGCAGAACCGAGTCCTTGTTCAAACTAGTTCCCAAGCAATCTTCCCCATGTCCCACTCTTCCTTAACCTCCAGCCCAAGTTTTACTTTTTCCATGAAATCTTTTCCAACCACTTCAGCCTGTAGTAATTTGTTCCCTCTCCTTTTCATTGCCCATGTTATCTGTAATGTACACTTGGCATACTGAAATGACATTTCTGGGTCTGTTTTCTGGACTAAACTGAAGGACTCTTGACAACAGAGTTTCTGTGTCATTTATCTACATCTCTCGGTTCAGGGTTGACACGTGCAAAAATGTGTCTAATGACGGGCAATAGCTAAAGAGTCAAATAAAATTCTATGATGCCGAACTCTTTTTGCAGTGACAGAAACCCAGCTTGATAAATCTTAAGCAAAAATAGGTTAACTGGTCCACATAACCAAATTACAAGAAGGGCGTGGATGGCAGTGGTTGGCTATGGAAGACCGAACATGAAGTACTTGCTGACTGTCATCTCAATGTCTTGGATGTGTAGGCCTTTCTCATTTTCCCTTTCCATATAGCATCAAGCACAATTCTGGACAGCTCCCTGTCCTAAAATTCCCTTACTGAGATACAATCCAAGATCCCAGGGAAGGACTGTGATTGGCCTGGCTTGATGTGGTTCCTCCCTCCTGGCCAACCACCAAAGCCAGGAAGTGAGATGGAGCTCTTATTGGGATCACATGTTAGAGATAAGGAAAGGAATAGTTGTCTCCCTAAACCAGCCAGCTGCTACCAGAAGGAGGAAGAGGAGCTCAACAGCTAAACTATGAAGTACTGTTCTATGGATCAATAATATGTCTAGTGTGTGAGTCACTTGACACAATGGCTATTCTAGTTTACTAAGAAATACTTAATTGCTCACTCCTACAAACTGTAACATTTATTAAGCCATGGAGAACAGCTGGGCATTGAATCTAACATAGATACCAGGCCCTGTGCAAGGCATAAAGCAGTGAACAAGAAGACAAATATCTCTGTCTTCATTAAGTGGGACCTGTCAGGCCATAAATACACAAGTAGGTAAACACATAGTATGAAATGATGTAGACAAGTTCTATGGAGAAAAATAAACATAGTGATAGATAGTGACAGTGTAGGAAGGGTTAGAAGACTCAAGGGAAGTTCTGGGTGAGAAGGGGTCATCTGATGGGATGTGGGATACTTCTGAGCAGAGGAGGAATGCAATTTGATATTATCTCTAACTCTGCCCCATGACTCTCACAGCACTGATTTTTAGAACTGCTATTTATATCATGTCTTGGGGGACCCTAAGGGCTGAAATTGGAATGTCTTTGCATTTTCACGGAATCATTTTCAAGTCGTTGGCCACTTCTGTTGCCATTTCTTCATTGTTGATGTCCTAAGTTTCCAACTTATGTCATTTTTCATCTTTCTAGAGAATGAATATCCTTAGCAATTCCCTTTGAGCAACTGCCCCAGATTCTCTTCTTTTTCTTTATTCTGAGGCTGTCTTTATTCCACTTTTGTTCTCAAAGTATGCTTGCATGAGACACAGATTTCTTGGACAGAGCTTCTTTTTTTCAGTGTTGTTGTTGTTTTTAATGTTGTGCCATTTTCTTTGGCTGCCGAGGTTTCTAATGAAAAGACCTTAAGTGTCTGAATTGCTATTCCAAGCGTTATGAATTCCTAATCACTTGGTATTTTCAAGATTTTTCTGTCTTTTAGTTTGCTTGAAGTTGGATTCTAAAATGGCGAGTCATAGATTTCCTTGGATTTATCTTATTTGGTGTTCATTCTTAGATCTGTAGGTTTTGGTTTTTTTTGTTGTTGTTGTTTGTTTGCTCAGTCATGGGGCTTGAACTCTGGGCCTGGGCGCTGTCCCTCAGCTCTTCAGCTCAAAGCAAGCATTCTACCACTTGAGCCACAGTGCCACTTTCAGTTTTTGAGTGGTTTATTGGAGATAAGAGTCTCACAGACTTTCCTGCCCAGGCTGGCTTTGAACCACAATCCTCAAATCTCAGCCTCCTGAGTAGCTAGGATTACAGGTGTGAGCCACCAGCACCCGGCTTAGATCTGTAGGTTTATGTCTTTAATCCATATGTAAGGATTTTTTTAAGGAATCATTTCTTCAAGCACTTTTTTCCAGTACTATACTCTTCTTCCTTATCTGGAACTCTGATAACTTAAATGGCAGACAATTTGCTCTTAGTCTGTATCCATTTTTTCTGACATTTTTCTCTTTGTAATTGATAGATTAGATAATGTCTATAGATCTGTCTTTTAATCCACTGTCTCTTCCCTCTGTCACATCAATTCTGCCCTGGAAATTTTGATTATTTTGTCATGAAATATTGGATTTTGTTACATCCTATAAGTACATCCTATACTTGGGCTATGTTCACTTCCATGCTTCTGGCATATATGAATATAATCAAGGTCAACAGACAAGTACTAGGAGCAAAGGTGATTCAGAGTAAGCCTAGGCTTGTCATTCTGATATCTCCTAGCCCAATGTCCATGGATTCCCAGTTCACCCACAAGGAGTTGCTGTGGAGAGACATGACAAGAGCCCTTCACGTCTCCTGTATTCCTACCCCTTGCTTACAACTTTGTTGTTCCTCACATCAAGAAGTGGATAGAAAGTCTCTTTATCATCTTCTTGATTCTTGAATGATGTGTACCTTACTTTGGCCAGTGGAATCTGGATTAAGAGACATTTGCCAGTTTTGAACCCAGGCCATACACATTTCTGCTCTTTCTTGGGCCCCTGCCTCTTCCACACCAATGGACAGAGAACATGTGACTCAGAGTCAGTCAGTCCCATTACCTCAATGACCTTATGTGAAAGAACATAGTCAAGGTTAACAAAGTTGACCCACAGCTGACCACAGGCACAAGAGGAAGACCATCAAATCCCAGCCTGAATTGTCAACCTACATGAATCATGAACAAAATGAACACTCAGTGTTCTAAACTACTGAAATTTGAGATAGGTTGTGGTGGAACACTAGTTAGCCACTTCAAAAAATGAGCACTGAAAGAGTGATTTCTCTATCATTTGTTGAGGTTTTCATGGCAGCCGCAGATGGAGGCAGGAAAGGATGCTGAGGTGGTGAGCTCAGTATAAGTTTATGTCCTTGGAGACATTGATGCTGTTCTGTATTCACAAGGAACTAGAGCATCCAGAGCAGAAAAGTCGAATAAACATCCCAGGCATGGGTGGTTCATGCCTGTAATCCTAGCTACTCAGGAGGCTGAGATCTGAATATCATGGTTCAAAGCCAGCCCGGGCAGGAAAGTCCATGAGACTCTTATTTCCAAGTAACCACTAGAAAACCAGAAGTGGAGCTATGGCTTAAAGTGATAAAGCCCTCACCTTGAGTGAAAAAGCTTAGGGGCAGCACCCAGGACCTGAGTTCAAGCCCCACAACCAGGAAAAAAAATAGCAGAATAAACAGGAGCGTGCAATACCAGCTGGAGGAGCTCATGTAAAGCTATGTCTGAGGATTCCCAGAAAAACTCAAGGGAAACTGGACGAAGCTTAAGATCCAACAGAATGGATATGGTTAGAGTCAGATTTTTCATATTACAGGTTGAATTATTTTTAACTTTACATAAGAAAGTTAGCTTTCCAGAAAGTATTAGAAATAGGAAGATTTTACAATCTTATTGGATTGTCTTCATTGGATTGTGTTTATTCTTTCTCAAAGGATTCTTTATTTTTTTTTCTTTTGCCAATTCTTTGGGGGGATACAAAGAATACAAATTGAGAATTAGATTCAACAACCGGCAGCCTCTATCACATGTTCATTATAAACAAAAACCAGCACCATATCAAGTTATTGTGGCAGGGTCTGGCACTCACTCATATTTGGCTCTCTTCTCCTTCCAAGCATGCAGATTGCTTATCTGCTCTGCTCAACCTTGGGAGATGCCATATGACTAGTTCTGGTCAATGTGTGGTGACTGGCAACCTTATCATTTCTGAGGCCTAACATATCGTTCTTGGAGACCATCTCCCACTCTGGTCTGCCACGTTGACTAGGAGGCTGTGGGTCCCAGATGGCACAGCAGCAGGGAGGCGGGGTGTTTTCCTGGGCCACTGGGCCAGGCTACAGAGGGAAGTGGCCTAGACCTTCTCTGCACAAATGTAACTCGTTTGCTTTTGTTGCTACCTAAGACCTTGCTTGTTAAAGTATCCTGTCATCTCATCTCACGAATACCAGTATTAAAAACTGATATCTGATTTTTTTAAATTATCAGTACAATTAAATGCATTATAATCATGAGGGGAAAAATTGTTGTGCTGTTGTTGAATGCCGATTATACATGGTTTAATTTTTGGCAAGCAAGATCTTCTGGTCAGAGAAAGATCCAAAATACTTTATGAGCATGAACATGATAATAGAAATTCTATCCATGTGGCAGAAGCCAGAGCAAAATTTGATAATATTATGGCAGAACATTTATGCATAATATAAATATCGACACCAAATAATACTGTGCCTGTTTAAGGAATGAAATACAAAATGAGATAATTAAAAATGTAGCAGATGCAATGAATGAAATCAATCTGAATAAGGTAAAAAGAGCTAAATATTACTCATAATCTTGGCTACAACCTGGATGATGTATGTGCCACACAATTCCTGGTAGACACATTAGAACATTTTTTGTTAGATTTGTGAATCCCCAAATGAAAATATTTCTATATATAAACATATTGTGTATTTTTCCACTAAATGACACAATTGGAAAAGGATTATAAACAGTGTTAGTAGATCACTTGACTAAATAATCAAGAATGAAATAAGTTATGGGGCCATGGCTATCAGAACACTGCAAGTATGTGTGGAAAACACATAGATTAAAATAGATGATTCTCAGAAATAATTCCATGACTGTGGATATTTTAATCTTGGTAGTGAATGGTACAGCAAAAATCTCCTCTGACACCAACAGTTTTTTTTCTTTTCTGCCATTCAAGATTTGTATAAATGCTTTTCAGTTTCAGTGAGATGTACATTAAATACATATTTACCAAACATAAATTTGAAACATTTTGAAATGCATGATGGGAAAGTTGAGTTTATGCCATTATGGCAATAAAAACTACAAATTAAAGACTACAATTCTTTTTGAGAACACTTTGGTGTATTAATAAAGACATATATCATAAATTCAAGCCAAAGGTAAGCTTTCCAAAACATCCACTATTAAATTTATTTGCTCAGAAGTAATTTGGCAAGATGTTTTAAGTTATATTAATGCTATATTGAACCAAAATAATACAGAATCTGAAGTTCAATGTATGGCCTTAGGAAGCAGCCAAGGAAGTTGTATATCTAAGGTTCTTGGGTGCTGGAAGATTGGTGCAAGTTGGAGAGTTGCCTCTGGCTGGAGCTGAGAAGTCACTGGGATCTGGGCTTTGGGTAGAGGATGGTGAGCCATGCCTGGTGGCACAATAAGCAGACCAGCCAGGCAGGGTCCTTTGGGAAGAGTTCTTGCCCTTGAGATCCAAGAATCTTCTTTTTCTACCTTCTGTCAATGCAGGGCTTTTCAGCAAAACCTGCCAAACTCCACAGTCACCATTTAGGTCCAGATTTGAAGCAAGAAGTACAGCATGGCCACCCCATTCTGGGAGGCAGTATCTATGCAGCAAAAGTGACTGGGAGAACAGCTGAGAACAGCTGGCAGAAATGACAAGTGACTACAACTCTTAGAGCAGAGCTCCCCTTGGTGTACAATTTGATGACAACTGAAGTGACTTTGCCAAGTATCTTAACATGTGTGACTTTGCTTTACTCTGTGTGTGTGTGTGTGTGTGTGTGTGTGTGTGTTAGCTTATTCACTCAAGGCTGACATACACTATAGCACTTGAGCAGCAGCTCTACTCCCAGTATTTTGTTGGTTAATTGGAGATAAGTGTTTCATGAAGTGTTTCCTGCCCAGGCTGCCTTCTAACATCCACCTTTGGAATCTCAGCCTCCTGAATAGCTATGATTACAAGTGTGAGCCACCAGCACCCAGCACCATAGGTAATATTTTAAGTATGTTGTACCAAGCCTTATTGGAAGTTGTTTGTGAATCTTAATTAAATCCTGGTAGTTATACTGTCATTATGTCCATTTTACAGATTAGAAAACTGAGGCCCAAAGAGATGACACTAACTAATGAAGGCCAAATTAAATGGTGGCGTCTGGTTCCAGAGTCCATACTCTGAGGTGCAATAGAATATGGATGTTATCCTTTACAACCAAAGAGTTCAGCATGATGCACTCTGAGTTTTATTCCTAAAAACAACACACACACACACACACACACACACACACACACACACACACCAGAAATGAATCTAAAACCTGCTGCCAGCTTGAAACCACTTCAGATCATTATGGTTTCAGAAATGTTGACATCCCTCCCAGAAGGGTCACACCATCTTCCTTCCCCATGGCAGCTGCTTCTGCTTATCTGCCTTCCCACGGAGATTGTGAGTTTTTCTACCCTTAGGGCAGGCATGGAGCGTGCCAATACTCCACACTGGCAGGAAAGCCTGCTGCCCTGCAATAGAAAGTGAGCTGCCTGGAGGGACTGACCAGGCTGCAGGTAGACCTTCACTCGCACCAAGGGGGATAGAGGCTGTCAGTCCATTTTCTTTTGCTGTAACAGAATATCTTCGTGGGTCATTTATCAAGAAATCTTTGCTTTAGTTATGGAAACTAGAAAGTCCAAGAGCATGGCAAGGCATCTGGCAAGAGCCTTGGTGTTGTGTCAGTGCCCTGTGGAGGAGAGGAAGGGCATAGAGTACATATGAAAGAAAGCAGGAAGGTTAGGACTTGCTCTGTAAATAGGTTCTCAGCAACTAGCCTGGATTAAGGCTACTAATGCCTTAAGCCATCCATGAGAGTAGTGCTCCCAGACACTGACTGGTCACTTCTTAAAGACCCCAATCTTGACATTGTTGCAGTGACAATGACATCTCGACCTAAAGGTTAGGCACTTATAACTCATGTGTGTAATCCTAGCTACTTAGGAGGATGAAATTAGGAGGATTGAGGTTCATGGTCAGACAGGGCAAAAGAGTTTGTGAAATCCCCCAACTTGATTTAAAAAAAAAAAGCTGGGTGTGATGGTATGTGCCTGCCATCCCAGCTACATCCGGCAGGAAGTGCGAATAGGAGGATTGCAGTACAGGTCATCTCAGGCACAAGGTGAGACACTATTTGAAAACAAAGATCTCAATCTGAGTTTCAGAAAAGACAGATATTCATTTGTTTTTTTTTCTTTTTGCTTATGTGGTGCTGAGGAATTGAACCCAGGGCCTCATGCATGCAAGGCAAGTGCTCTACCACTGAGCCACCTTCCCAGCCCAAAAGACAGATATTCAAAGCAACAATCTTTCTTCTAAGGCCAGATATCAGCTGTTTGAGGGGAGAGGGGAGAGGAAAAGAAGAGAGGGAGAGGGAGAGGGAAAGACAGACAGACAGACAGACAGACAGAGACACAAAGAGACTGAGAGGAAAGGAGGGAGAAAAAGAGGTTCTTCCACCCTTACCCAAAGCTCTGGCTACATTTTTGAGGTCTAACTTGCCAAAATCAAAGGACAAAGGGCATTGCAGTTAGAATGACAAACTTGTCTGGAAATTCCCACTTTTTAGCACTGAAAGTCCCACATTCCAGGAGTTTCCTCAGTCCCAGAAATACTGGGACAGTTTGCCCATTGATCAAAGTAAGACTCAAGGGCGACTCTTTTTACCTTAGCCTAAAGCCTAGAAAACCACATTTCTCCTATCCTGTGGAAGCCAGAAGGTCTCCAAACCCTTCACTGTTGGTTCACAGTCTGGTCTTCTTCACCGCTATTGTACTGAGACAAGACAATTGAGGACAAAAAGTTCCAAACTCTGTCTCCATGTTCCCATCTCCCCAGAGGAGAGACTGGACACAAGCTGGAGCTGCTCAGGGACTGGAGTTCCATCCAGCCTTTCCAGGCTTTTACATGTTCAGATGAGAGGGCAAGATTCTTCCTTCATCTAAGATTCACACAGCCTGGGGTCTAAGTACCTTTCTCTGTGCTAAAGTAGTCACGAAGTTAAGTCCTGTGAATGAAATCATAGGTAAGAAAGCATTATGGAGGATTCAAGCTGGATGGAATGGAAGCCATGACGACTTCAAGGTGCTCCCTTGCTCTTTGGAGGGGACATTATCCTCAGTACCCCCTGAAGACTTTCACTGCATTTAGTCCAGAACCATCTAATAACATAAATAAATAAGCTCTGAACATGCAGAGGGGAAAAAACAACCAAAAAAACCAAAACACCAGTCCATCAAAATCCTTAGGCTAAATTAGTTCAGGAGACTGGACCAGAGACATGCTCCGTGACTCACCCTCACCCAGAGTAAATAAGGGAAGATTAAGCACAACTTGATTGAATCACGCTGAAGCTTGGCATAGCTCAACAAACAGATCAGCCTGAAATCTCACATTAGGAACACATAATCTCATAAAATTTATGACTGTTATTGCTCACCACATATGTTTCTGGGTTACTGTGTGCTGAGCTCTGAGCAAGCTGCAGTGCTGGGGTCTTGAGGGGCCTGCCCTGCAGCTCCACAATGTATTTCAAGAAGGAGGATGCGTTCCTGTTTGACACTCTTGGCATGATCTGCCCACAGCCAGGAAGGGGGCTCAGGGAAGATTGGCAAGGAAGAAGGAGGTCTGCACCGTGCCCAGAGCAGGCCTCCTGCACAAGCTTTGTTTGAGATGTTTATGGAGAGACTGGCAGGAAAATCCATTTTCCTCCTTCCTAGCCCTCAGTGTCTTGACTTGTAAAATGAGGAGGTAGAACTAGATGATGTGTAAGGTTCTTGTAGGGCTTGCTTTTTATGAGTTTACAAAAGAAGATCAAGGGGACAAATTATTTATAGACAAACCAGAAAGTGCCGATCTGCTCCTGTCCAGCTCCAAAGAATCCCAAACAAGAATTGCCCAAAATGTCACCCACAGAAATCAGTAATGGACAGAGGTGTGGGAGATGGGGGTGTGGTCACAGAAGGCAGGGTAAATTTAGGAGGCCATGGGATGCTAGTCCTAAGAATCTAGGAGGAAATGGACAGTTGGCCAAAGTGCGTGGAGAGGTTTACTCTCATCTTGCTGCCTACAACGAATGCATTTTCCAGTGTGCACCATGATTGTCTCTCAGTTGCCACTGCTTCCCTTCCACATGGAGGCCCCTGTATCCCACCCCAGCCTAGAAGACCTGAGATGGTGGGAGAGGGCAGCTTTCTTGCTTTCCTACCTGAATAAACCAGAGGTTTGCTCCAGATCCAGAATCGGAGACTCTGGGTCTGACTAAAAGGGTTCAATGCAGTCAGCAAAAGACAGAGCAATGGCAGAGGGAGCCAGTACCTTGCAGTGAAGAGCCCTCATTTGCAGAAGCTGGTCCCTAAGGTCGAAATCCAAAGATTCCAAGATGAAACAAGGCCAAGGTCTGTAAAACCCTTGGCTTACATAAAGCAGAAGGGTCCCAATTTCATGGCCTAACTGGATGACCCTTGAGGGAAGATGAACGTGGACATAGGTGACATGTAGAAACAGCCACTGAGGCTCATCCTGCCTCCCAGCCTACGCTCTGACTGATGTCTCATCTCAACAGTCTCTACCGAGTGCAGTGACTGCCAACAGCTAAGGCTGACCCTGTGACCCCAGGCCCTCTTCCAGGCTTTTCCAGTTCAATTTCCAGCACTGCCAGAGCCATCCAGGAAGAGTTTAAACAAGAAAGAAACATTCGTTTTCTTTCTGGTGTCTTCATGTTCATGATGGTTTTCACAGCCAACTCTAGTAAAATCTACTATAATAAAGTCCCGGCTTATCAGCAGTTTTCCTCTAAATGATCTTAGGTTTGTTTCAAAGACTATATCCATGAATATCTTGTTGTTAAAAAAGAAAGAAAAAAAAACCATTTTGTTGTTTTGCCTGAGTGTAGCTCAGATATCAGCTGAGGACAGGCCCTGCCTTCAACATCTGTGAAATGTCTGATGGCAGATTGTTCTTTCCAAAAATGGCCACAGCAATGTTTTCAATCCCACACACTCATTCCAGAGCTTTGTGACTATTCCATCAGGAGATGGAGGCTGGGTCATCTCCCCTTGAACTTGGGTGGGCCTTTGGACTCGTTTGACTAATAGAATGCCATGGAAGTCACTCTGCATGACTTCTAAAAAGCTGGTGGGAAAGCAGTCCAGCTTGCAGCTTCCACCTGGCGCTCTCTCTCTCTCTCTCAACACATACATGCCTTTGGAGCCATGAACGTAAGTCCAGCCCCTAAAGATGCCCTGCTGGAAACAGCACAAGGACAGCCAATGAAGAGATAGAGGTTTCCAGAGGTGCTGCAGCTGTTCCATCCTGTGCTGTCTGAGTGCCTTTAGCTCAGATCCAGACATGTGAATGGGGAAGATTTTGCCATGGCTCCAGCTGCAGCGGCCACCTAACTGCACCACAGGACCACAGGGAAGAGCCACCCAGCTGAGCCCCACCAACCCCCAAACCTGAAAAGGTAATAACAAATGGCTATTATTGTCTTATGTGATTGCCTTGGGGATGGTTTGCTGTGCGGCAACAGATAATGGGGAGCATTTGTTTTAAGCTCCAACAATTCTGTGCCATTCGGAAGACAAAAGACGTCCCCAAATTTCTATTGATTCCTGCAAGATTAGGATGGATTCTTCACTTCCGGCTTATATACCTTCATGTGCTTCAAACATTCGCTCCTTAAACTGGGGATCCCAAAATTTCAGGACCTTCCTGAGAAGTTTGGAAGCAAGCATCTGGGTGAGTAGTATAGTACACACCATGTAAAATTTAAGGATAGTTGTGAGCACATGGGATCTTGTTACTTGCTGTTTCGTTACCCACCTCTTTCCAGTCTCAGCCTCCCTCCGGTTGCTCTGGCAAGCCAAACTCTTCTTCTATTATGATGAGCAATTTGGCTCCCCCAAACTCCTCATCCAAGGCTCCCAGAGTTAAGCACATTAAGAATCTAGCCTTTGAAGATTGCAGGTGGGCAATGGTTCTTAAGTGCATTGTGAAAAGAAATTCAAAGAATACAAAGAACAACTAAAGAAGAAAGTGAAAATCATCCCTAAGTTCCATTATCCAGAGAAAATTATGATTAGCATTTGATAAGCATCCTATCAGTACACCACCACTTTTAAATACACAGGATCACACTATCCATTTATTCTAGACTCTCCTCGGGTATCATTTTAATATTACCAATGGCTTTGTCATCTATTTAGCATCAGCAAGTATAGAGGAGTTGCATAAATGTAGAATCATCTAATCCTTACCTTTTTTTACCCACTGTGGCAAAATATCTGATATAAGCACTTCTAAAGAGAAATATTTCCTTGGAGTCACAGTTTCAGAGCTTTCAAGATCATCTGGCTCCATTGCTTTGGACCTAGGGTGAAGCAGAACATCTTGGTGCATAGAGCATGAACCCAGGAGGCTGCTCACCTCATGGCAGCTGAGGAAAAGAGAAGTGAGCTTGTACTGGTGGCTTCTTCCTTCTGCTTTTGTTCTATCCAGGCCTATTGGTTGGTCCTGCCCACATTCAGAAGAGGTCTTCCCTCCCCAGTTGCTATCCCACATGCCAATCATCTCTGAAAACACCCTCACAGACACATCTAGAAGTGTGATTTGCTAACAACCTACCCATCTCTCAACTCATTTGAGCTGTCAATCAAAATTAACCATCACACTTACCACACCTTGGAGTAATCACTATTTATTATCATTGATTTCTTTTTCCTAAAGGATGTTCTCTCTCTCTCTCTTTCCTTTTCTTTCTTTTTCTGTACTGGGGTTTGAACTCAAATCTTTATGCTCTTGCTTGGCTTTTTTCATTCACATTCTACCACCTGAGCCACACCTCCTTTCCAGCTTTTTGCTGGTCAGTTGGAGATCAGTGTCTCATAGATATGTCTGCCCAGTTTTGGCTTCATATACTGATTCTCCAATCTCAGCCTCCTGAATAGCTAGGACTTCAGGTGTGAGCCACTAGCACTAACACTTCTGGCTTCTTATGGGATCTTGATGAGAAGCAGAGCTGGGATCTGAAACCAGGCCCACCCAACTCCAAGGCCTGGACTCCTCCCACTGAATCATTCAACCACAGCTGGAAGGTATCCAAACTAAGAGTGAGAGAAGGAGAAACTCTCCAGGCACTGCACATCTTGAACCAGATCTGGTACCCTGCCATTCTCTTCTCCTGCAGAAAGTCAAAGGATCGGAACTCTCTGGCATCTGAGACTGGCTCAATTGCATGGTAGAGCTAAATTTCTGAGAGGAAGGGAAGGTCCAGGCCCTGTAGAAAGGACACGAAAGGTTCTGTGTCTCTGGTGGGCAGAGCAAAGCTAAGTCGGAGCTGCTGGATCAAGTGGGCTCTGCTTTCTTGGAAGGCTGGTGGTGGTGGCCTCCGATGAATTTAGCATGTGTCATCTGTGTCCGTGGGAGTGTTTATCCTAAGTCCTGAGGGCCACATCTGTGTGGGGCCAGCTGATTAAGGAAGACATGCTGTGGATGGGGTTGTCTCCTCTGCCCTAGAGGAAAGTTCACCAGGTAGAACTTGAGTCTTCCCTTGGAAGGATCATGCACAGAATTATCTGTCAACCTACACTGATGAGCTATTTTTTCCATGGATGAGCCATGGTACCCTTGGACACCAGCATCTGCTCAGGCCCCTTTGAAAGCCTGAGGTAGGAGATTCACACTGGGTGAACTATATTAAGGAGGCTCTGACCTTTCCGTTGATGACTTCCTTGGGCCTTGAGCTTATTATGAAGGAGAATCCACCACTGAGTCATCAGGCCTGTCTCTCAGCTGCAGACACTTGCAAGCAGTAGCTTGAAGAGCAGCCAGCTCCCCCTCACCATACAACCATACAGCTCCTCACCTAAAGATAGGCCTTGCTTTTGACTCCAGAGGCCCAATGTGGCTCAGAGTAGGAGGTAAGGAGTCGGTCTTGAAATACATCAGTCCCCGGGTCTAGCCCTGGCTGCCCACATTTGACTTGGCAGCCCTGCCTTGCTTTACTTTTTTGAGCCTAGAGGGCCCCCATCATCTTCATTGAAACAACTCCTCAGGGTATGGATTGCAGGACAAGTAGTTTCATTGGGAGGTGACCTCAAGAGCAAGCCAGTGAACCTGAACCTCTAGTTGGGCACTGAGCCATGAATTCCCCTCCATCACTGGTTGAGAGTTGCTGCTGGATAAGGTATTGTGGGTCACCATTGTGGCCTGCTCCATGCACGGGTAGAGCAGGGCTCCTGCAGGTAGAAAAAGCCCTTAGGCAGAACCACTGGTAGGTACTGTGGCAAATACAGATGAACAATAGTAAGTGCCAGGGGAACGTGGCAGGGCGCCTATAGCCCTTTCTTTTTTCCATTTTTTAATTATTTTATTTTATTATTATAAAGATGAAGTACAGAGGATTAGAATTACACATGTCAAGTAATGAGTACATTTCCTTTCGTACAGTGTCTTCTGTTCCCTCACTCTCTCCCAGTCCCTCCCTCCCATCTAGTTTCCCATAGCCCTTTCAACAACCACCTCTGAAATGAAGGAACAACAGCTCCTGTCTGAATAGCTGTGTGGATAGATGTAGAGTTTGTTTAGCAAGTATGATCATGGTTGAACTGTATGCACATCTGTCACTGGGTGGTAGCTCAGATCCCTGTATGTGTGTCCTTGAGGGATCAGACAGAGACTCGGACAGAATTTACATGTTGAATTCAGGGTTCTGATTGTACTTTTCACATCCATTCCCTCTGTTCATAGTAATTACAGTTGCCTCAAGCTCTGTCCTCTTACAGTAAGAAGTAGGGTTTTTCTCCCAAAGGGTTGGCCATTCTCCATTGCACAGCAAAGATACTGCAGCAACTGCTCCTTCAGGCTCTTTGAAAGTTGATGAGAGGTTTCTACTCTGCTTAGATGATGGGTAAAAAAAAGGAACACACACACACACACACACACACACACACACACACACACACATCTAGGCTGAAAAGAACCAATCAATAAAACCTGAGATTAAGTCAAGGACCAGTTCTGAGTTCAGGATAGTTAGATGTATTTAACTGTATTTCTGACCACCTGACAAAATTTGTAGTTTTGGAGCTTAATGCATGACCTTTGTTGCTAAGTAGAATTTTATTGTTTTTGTAATGTAACAGGATCATAGATAGCTATAACCCAAAGTTTCTTTGCTTGGCCCAGTTTTCTCATACTGGACCATTTGTTCCTGGAAAATCTGCTGATCCTCATAACCTTATCTTACCCTCTCCCTCTCAGCTTAAACTTTCTGAGAATCCATTGCAGATGGCACCCTGAAATAGTAATATTTTTGGATGGGAGAAGGCATAACTCAAGATTGTCCTGAGGATTATAGAATACATAAAATCTCTAGAACTTTGCAGGCTATTGTATGACCTTGATAAATGGCAGTTGTGATGTTATGTTATGCTTATTTTGTAATTAATTAATTAATTTTTGTTGGTTGTAGGGCTTGAACTCAGGGCCTGGGCACTGTAACTGAGCTTTTTTTTTTTTGCTCAAGGCTAGCACTCTATCACTTTGAATCACAGCTCCACATCTGGTTAATTGGAGGTAAGAGTCTTATGGACTTTGCTGCCCTAGCTGTCTTCGAACTTCAATCCTCAGATCTCAGCCTCCTGAGTAGCTAGGATTACAGTGTGAGCCACCAGTGCTGATAGATTATTATTATGACTATTACTAGTATGTCTATATTCTTTTTTCTTCTCTTAGTTGCAAGCAGCATAGCAGAGATATTATATGTGGAATTCAACTTTATTTGAAAGGTGCCCTGAGCTGTGGCCTAGAAGCTAGATACCCCAGAACCTGTTAAAACATGCAGACAGATGCTCGCCACAAAGGTGGTGATAAGAGGGTGACTTCATTCAGTGTCACCTCCACAAGGAAACCTTCATTTCTATCTAAATTTGGAACCCTCTATGTTTCCATGGCCTGCTGCTCTTGTTTCCAACATGGATGGTGTGCAACTGAGGATGTATGCTCATCCTTGGAACCTGCAGTGTGACACAGAGTAAACCTACAGGAGGTGTCTGATAAATATTTGGCTACTCATCTGCTCATGCATTTTAATATCTAGCATGCTATGTGGCCCATGGTAGAGACTTAGATGCTCATTACCTGTATAAAAGGTTTTCTTCATTCCATCCAGATGAAAGAAACGTTTGTTTCTTTTCCTTCTAACTCAAAGTCTGGCTCTAGCTCTCACATGCCTGACTGAGAATTGTCTTGTACATTGATTCACCAACATCCAATTTTAGACCCTTTTCCTTTTATCTGGGTCTAGAGAAGCTAAAATGTTCTTTTTTCCCAACATCCCTTGCAGTCAGAAGTCATGTGGGAAATGTAAAAAGTTTGCATGCATTATTCTTTCCTCTTTCCTTCTTCCTGGAGGGTACATTCCCCCTCTTGAGAACTTGAGCTAGGAGCCTGAGGAAAGGACTGCTACTGGTGAGCTAGCCTTGAGGTCCTTGGCTCAGCCAGACATCTGCCTCCGGGTTGTTTGTTGCAAAGGCTGAAGCTAAGTCATTGTTATTTGCAATATGATGATGTCATTCCTTACTGAAATCCACTGGGTACCTCTGATTCTTTCCAGAGGAGCCTGCAAATGGGTAAATTGTCCATCTAGTTATGCTATCACAAATGAACCAAAACATCTTGCCTAAGTAGCTCAAGTCCAGAATTAAGCTTGGAATTCCTCCTCTATGAAAGAACAAAGTTGACCAGGGTGACAGCAGAGTTTCATTTCAGTCCTGGAGTCTGATTTGGAAGAAGACCACAGCAGTGACATCCAATGCCCCCCCCCCGGTCCCCTGCAGAGGAGCTTGCCAGGGTGTGTGAGGCTCTAGCAGAGACTCTCTCAGGCTATGTTACATCTTTCACTCATCTATGGGAAAATGGGCCACTGGACCAGAAGGGAATGAGGACACAGCACTCAGGGGCTTGGGAACTGGAGGAAGCCAAAAGGCAGCAGACCGGGGTAAGGGCTAACTGCTAATGAAAGCCTAAAGTAGAGATTGCCACAAACTTTAGCAAGGGGAGTATTTATGGATTGTAGTGACTAAAATAGTAGCAGATAGGAAAGAGATAGCTTCCTCTCAACCTATCAGAGATCTGGAATCCAGAGAGTATTAGCTTACCTGCTAATACATGCAGCATGTGTATGTGTATTTGCATGTGCACCTGCATGTGCATACCCATACATCTGTGTGCGTGTCTATATGTGTGTCTGTGCAGCATGAATGGTGGCCTCTGACTTTAGGCTGATTGAGAGGAGAGTTTATGCTGTTACATCTTAGCCCCAGTGGACTTCAGGACCCCCCAAAAGCCCTTTGCAACCACTTGGAAATGGAAGGAAGGAAACTGCTAAGTAGCCACCTTCATCAGGTGCTGTGCCCATATCTATCATTCTCACAGTCAGCTGGAGGGTGAAAATAATAAAAATCTTGAGACTTTGAGAGCTTGCCAAGGCTAGGGCTTAGGATGGGCAGTCTGGGCTTTGTTGGCTTCCATTCCTACCTCCACAGCTTCTGCATGGAACCTTTGTGAATCTCAGTTGAACATCTGGAAAAGAGGGTTCTTAGGAACTGGAAGCCCAGATCATAATCCTCAGTGCTGTAGTGAGGATGGAATTAACTAACATTTATGAATTTTTTAAATTGTCAAGTACCATGAAAATTAAAGGATTATAATTATTTTCCACCACAATAATAATAAGCTAAATTTGATTCTGACAGAAAAATGTAAATAGCTAAAATTCAGTGATGTAGAACAGATCAATTTGAGGAAAATTATACTGCATCTACATTTCACAAAGCTCTCAGAAATGCACATTGCCACAACCATGAAAAGGACCAGAAGAAGAAAAAGGTTCATTAATTCAGGAAGTCTATCCAATTCCTTTTGAATCAAAGGCACAACAATTTATTCATGAATACTAGGCTGGGCCTAGGAGAAGACTTGATGATTAAAATATATTCTTAAACCCTTTAAGGCAGTTTAAGCAGTTATTTATATTCTAAATAGGTCTCACTGACACAACCACCTCTAAATGTTAGATCATTAAGCAAAAAAAAATCCAAAGCCGGAGGCTAGTTGGCAAAGCTCCTGTTGATTTTATGAAGTTGAAGGTGGGTTTCTGGTTTGCTTAGACAATGGGCTGGGTAAATAAGCATGCATAATCAGATATCTAATCAAATAAAACATTCAATCAAGTTAATCTGACTCTGCTGTAGCAATTTTTCTGGGCCAGCCCTAAATTTAGGTACTCCCTTATTATCCAACTACATCGCCCACCATATGACCCAATTTTGAGTTTGGAAAAAAAAAATCTTCTTCTATGTGGACTTTACCATCTTTTTAAATCAGCTTCCATGTCAAAGCCTCAGAAACATCAATGGCCTGGAATTCTATCCGTCTTTCCTCTCACTTGAGTCTTCTCATTCCTGAGTTGCTTTCACGATCTGGCCACTCTGCCAAATCTTTCTAGGAATTCTGCTGTTGATGCCCTTTGAAAAGTGCTAATTATTTTGGGTGATAGTGAGGTATTCTTTGGTAGGGGTTGGGGAAGAGACATCCTTAAAATGGAAGAGCAGTGTTGGGTTCCATGCAAAGAGAGAAGAATGAGTTTGAGTGTCTTATGTTGTGTCTGTGAGCCCCAAAGCCACACAACTTGTACTCAGAGTGTCCTCACCTTGCTCATGAAAATAACCCCCTTGGTTTTCCTTGTAAGTTCACAGTCTGCATTAAGAGGCTCGTGAGGGACTAACTACCATTCCCTCCATCCTCATCCTTTCCCTCTCTCCACCCCAGGCAATTTTACTACTAACTTTTTCCATGCTGGTGAACCATCAAAAGCCTTGTGTCTGAACTTCATGTAAACAGGTGCTCAGGGCTGTCCAAATGTGCTATCCATTCAACCAACAGCCAAGGTCCAAATCTCACCATGGGCCCAACTACAACATTTGCAATGCACAGTTTCTAATCCCAGATTTTTCTGTCCTGTTCGAATCCATGTGCCAAACCATATGTTTCAACTTTAGGGCTTGAAAAATGTGATCAACATGACTCTGGGCCTTGTACTGCCCTTAAGTTCCTTCTGACTCATTCTCAGCTGTCTTCGAGTCAGGGCAATCTCCTACACCTTCCCTGCCAAATGTCTTCTAGGCTAGGCTGGATGCTAGCGAGAAAGCCTGTATCCTCCCTCAATACCTCCAGTGGTCTCCTTCTTGGCCAGAGAGTGACAGATATTCAAGAGGAAAGAAGAACTGACCCAAGTCAAGGTCCAGCGATCAGATTTGATTTACAAGGCCATTGAATCAGTTGCACTTTTTTTCTTCTGCACTTGTGTTTCTTAAATGTTTCCACATTATTTCTGATTTGGGTTGTTAGAAAGGGGGAAATTAAAAACCACCAATCTGGAGATAATGGAATATCTTGGTGGTTGTTGCATTAAAAACCAGACAATTAAATAGATCTCAGAAAGCCTTCTCTGACTCAAACTCTGTACAGCTCAAAGATACAAATGCATACACACACACACACACACACACACACACATCTACTGAAACAAAAGCATTCACAGATAGCACAGGTACTATGAGAAAGGAGAAAGGTGAAGAATGGGTTCCAAATGCTTCTTTGCTTAATAATTTTCCCTAAGATCAATATATAATTCATTACCTATTGAGGTCCAATGGCTGGAAATACAAAGTTCCAGCAGTGTACTTTTTACAACATTTTATTACAATGAATTGCATGCTAATAAGATAATACATTCCCCTCTCCCCTAAGAAAGTTTTACCTATTGCTTCCAGGCTTAGATAAGGCCGACAGTAGCTCCCATTTTTCTTCAGATTCACTTGTGGTTTCAGTTGCCCACAGCCAATTGCAGTGGGAAAATATTATGTAGAATGTTCCAGAAATTAACCACTCAAGAGTTTTAAAACTGAGCACCATTCTGAGGTGCTTGATCAGATCTCAGTTTGTCCTGATTCATCCTACTTGGAATCACTCTTTGTCCAGTGTATCCACACTGTATGTGTTGCCTGCCCGTTAGTTACTTAGTGGGCCCCTCAGTTCTACTGTCATGGTTTCCCGTGCTTGTAACCCATATAACACTTATTTTATTAAAGACTACTACTTACTCAAAGGAGAATAGTAACTGCAAATGAGGCACTGAAAATAAAACATGGAAGGACAGTTTAGCTCTGGTAGTGTGTAACATACAGAAAACAACCACCACCACAATAGCAAAACAATTACCACTTGGGATGTTTGAAATAAACAGCAATCTAAGTCCTGGCCTTAGATTTATCAATGGGACCCGAGACACTGCTCTCTCATTCATTTTGCTTCTCATTTTGAGGTACACTGGCCCCCAAGACCACCTGATCTTCCTTAATTTGAACTCCATTATTCAACCTTGCTCAATAAAGGTGCCAAATCACTTATTTTCTATTCCTCGGCCTTGGTTAGTCACACCAGTGGAGGAATCTTAGGAGTCCTTTTCAGTTTAAACTCAGATCTCAAATTGCGCAGCCATTCTTTGCCAAAAGTTGCTGATCCTTCTCCCACAAAGATTGGTCCAAATGCTTCTCATTATCCAAGCTAGCTTCCATTGCTTCCTTGGGGATGCCTTGCTATAGCAGCTCCCAGTGCAACGCAGTCATGCGTTCCTAGCTATAGATTCACTATAGAAATATGCTCTCCCCTCCACTCTGCCCTCTACTCCCTCTAGGGCAGTAAGGTAGGCAGCCACCAAATCAGACATTGCTTTAGGTTGCAAATAATCTGCAATGCTTACTACCTCATGGCTTTTCTCAGTCATCTCTGAAATCTTCCAATGGAACCACTAACAAGACTCAAAGCCCTTTTCCCTGGTTCCTTGCATGGAACTTCCTGCAAATTTCTTGCATTTCTTGTAGCAATCAGCTTGTATAAACAGTTTCAAAGCCAACTTGATTGCAAGCCTCACAGTAGCAGCCCTGCTCCAGGGTAGCTGGTCCCAGCTAGAACAGAACAAAGACTTGCAATAGTCCAAGTGTGCTTATCATTGACTTACTCCCTAAAAATCTCCCATGTCTTTAAGCAGTGTTGGGCTGTCTATAGGAATTGGATTAATTAATTAATTACTTGATACCTGCTTTACAAGAAAGAATTTTATAGGCATCGTCTACCTAACCAATTGCCAATGAGGTACAAGGCCCTGCATCTGTCTGATTCTCTGCAAGTTACTGGGACCTGAATACCATATTCTTTTCTAAAATAGTAATTTTAATGTCCTGTGCTGAAAACATATTGTTCTATAAAACAGTAATTCTGATGTCACACTAGTTTCTACCATTTCTCTCAGGCTTTTCCCTGATTTTTATCTGATTTACCTGAATTTGTTTGAGTTATAAGCCCAACAATTTAATAATCTAAGAAGACATATGTGCGGCTCGAGTCTATAAATATTATCTTAACCCAAATGGAACAGGTAAGGAGGGGGTGAGGTTGAGAGAGATGGGGGAAAACAGTGGAAGTCGTGACATTGATCAAGATGCACTGTACTCACACTGACATATTGAATCAAAATCCCTTTGTACAACTACTTCAAGGTAATTTAAAAAATGTAAAACTCCAGAAAGCCATGCCTTAGGCAATGTCCCACTTAGCAATTCCCCAGTTGTAAACTCTACAGACCAACGTCAGTTTGTGACCCTTTCTACTTGTGGTTTCACTGTAAACTAAATTTTGAAAGAATGGTGAACTGTTTGTGGTGCAAACTGGCTAGCTCTTCACCAAACCAGGTTCCTCCTCCTCCTCCTCTTCCTGTCTGCATAGCTAGATTATATTTTCCAGCCTCCTGACCAATTAGGAATGATCATGTGACTGACCAATAACATGCCAGTAGAAATGGTGTGCACCATTTCTAAACAGAAGCATCCCACCTTCAGTGTGGAGGTGTGGCTGGAGTGGTGGAACGGCCCTGAGTTTAGGCCCCTGTTCCCCTCCCTGTCCCAAAAAGAAACAATCCCTCCACCTTCTTTCCCTTCCTCAGGCTTGATGTGGAGGAGGTCCAAGACAGTGGAAGTGTATGGAGAAAGAAAGGAGACCACCCTCCCAGAGCACTACTTCTAGACTAACCCACCAATTTAGAACAATTACTTTGTATTCTATGAGAATAAGAAGTCAAGTTCATTTTCATTTTACTTTTGTGTTGTTATTTGTTTTGTTTTTGTTTTTCCCCTTTTGTGGTTTTGATTTCTGTACCTTTTGTCTTGTACGAAAGTTTATCTGCTTGAGGGAAGGTAAGGGGAAGCACAGAAATGGTGGAGCAAAGGATGAACTAATTCCGCAGTGATACTCACTGGACACTACGTTGAAAATGATCTATACAACTTGTGAGAGAGGACAGTTGGGAGGGAAAAAACTGGGAGAAAATGAGGGAAGAGGTGACACTGTTCAAAAAGAAAGGTACTCATTCCCTGATCTATATAACTGCAGTCCCTCTGTATATCACCTTTACAATAAAAATAAATAAAAGAAAAAGAAAACAATTAGTAAAGTTTATATTTGATCCATATTACACTTATTACAGCACTTTAACTTTAACTACTACATCATAATGAGGATTTTCTTGATGCAGCAGCAAATCACACAGAACAATTGAGATCTGCAGGTGGGTTGTTTACTAGTTTTATGGTGCCATGTGAGGGATCCAACCAGGGCCTTCCTTACACATATTAGGCAAGCTCCCGACCACTGAGCTATATCCTCAGTTCCAGAAAAAACTCTGAAAATTCATTAGACAACTTTTCCCCCAACTTATCACCAACATCTTCAAACCATCTATCCTCTTCTCAAAGTCTGTACTTCCCTCCAGATCCTGCCTGCAGCCATAGTTCCCTAAAATGTGTAATCTGTCTCCCATTCCAGCCACTGTTCTTTTTAGAGGATGCCTTTATCCCAACCATGACATTTTGGTAACTTTCAAAGATTTCCCGCTGACATGTAAGTTTTGTTTTAATAAGTTACATATGTTCTCCAATAGTTTTATTTAGCCCTAGCAAAAGCAAATGTCTCCCTATTTCAGATGAAACTGGACTTTGAAATTCCAAAATAATCTAATATAAAATAATTAGAATAAGGTGGCATTCTTATACAATGATTACTGTAGAAAGCCTTATTTATTGTATACATTGGGGTCAGAGAGACAGTCTTCCTCAGCTCTCAGTGATAAAACCAAACCCTGGTTTGCCTTTCAATACATTGCCATCTGCTTCAGATTCAGGGGAAGCCAGGGCTGCTGGGCTCCATGGGGTAGCTCAGGGATCCAGGCGGCTTTGGTTCCAGGATGGCTCTGAGGTGAAGGTATCCACCGCAGAGCCTGGGAACTTGAACCCAGGCCATCAAATGTGCTGGCCCATATATGACATATCACCTCCAGTCACAGCTCATTGCCCAGAGCAAGTCACCTGGTACCTGCAGACTTGGAGGGAGCTGGGAAAGTAAATCCTTCCATATGCTCAAGGGAAAAGGAGACCTGATTATGAGTGAGTAGTCAGGACTAGAAGATCTCCCTCTGACATCTTGGATTTTGGTCTCTTAACATTTATGCTATGAACATCTACTAAGTCCAAATTGTTCTCAAAAGTAATTGTGTAATTTAAACTTTTCCACCAAGTTATTTTTGTTCCAGCCCCAGCTAGTTGGAATAAATGCAATGAGGGGAACTAGTTTCTTTTCATATAAACCAGAGCAAAGGAAATAAGAACTCGAAAAAAGGCGGTTGCTTCTCCCAAGAGAGGCTCTCTTGGGGAGTCTGGCCTGGAAGGGGTGGTCAGTTGAAGGTAGGAGATGGCTAAGGGTGGAGTTGCTTCTAACATCATGTTCCCTTCCTTTATTTCCCCAAATCACATAGCTTTTTACTGTGATAAAAATATCCAAGTCTCTGTCATTTTAGCAAGATCTAATTAAAACTGCCCTAAATTAAGAAATTCTAGTCATTGTTTGCATTCCTAGATGCCTATGTTTAGTTGAGTTGCACGTAAGCAGAGAAATGAAAAATTAGCTTAATTTTTTTTGGCTGCAGGGAAGAGTGTGAATTGGTTTTCTGTCACTTGTGGGGAACATCTTGTGTCTTCCCTCAGCTGGGTTTCTCTGATGGGGTTGCTTCTTCCCACCCTCCTGAAGGCCTCTGAGGACAAGCTGTAGCTTAGCTCTGGCTGAGAGAAAGCTCTAGAGTCCACAGACAAACCAGCTCTGGAGACAGGGGGTAGGAAGCTCCTCCTCTCAGGAGGAGCTGGGGTCCACCCCGGCTCCTGGGTAACTGACAGCTGTTCCCAAGTGGGCCTAGAGTACAAAAGAGTGTGTCTCACATATGGGTGCTTGTCACCCTCAGAGCCGAGCTGAGTGCTGGGGAGTGTTCAGGAACCTCCTGTCTTCAAAAACTGACTCAGGGAAACTTCCAGAATCCCTAGGTGGGAGGAATGGCTGTCGAGAGGCTGTGAACACAGTGTTTTGGAACACAGCTTCTGGAGTGAGCATGTTTTGCTTTGAATCCAGTTCTGGCACTGGGTAACTCTGTAACCTTGACCATTGTCAAGGGTACAGACAGAAATCAAGCTTTCCAACCTCAGATAATCACAGTGCACATGCCATGGGGTCAGGGATGTGGCGTAATCTTGTTCCTGCATGAGTATCCTGAGAATTGTGCCTGGATTATAATAAGCACCCCACAAAGGCTAGCTTTGTAACTATTACAAAGGGACTCTTCCTCCCCAGTACCTCTCTACTTCTGGTAACCCCACTTGCTTCAGATGGCAGTCTCCCAGACACTCTTCCCAGTGGGGCTCACTGTTCAAACACTAGAGAGTGTTTAGTTGGCTTTTCGATTAAAGAAGCAGATCGGCTTTAGGGACCAGTGCTCAGGTAATGTCAGATCAGAGCTTTGGGAGAGCTCTAAGCAAGTAGGACCCTAGAAACGAGCCATATTTGGGTCCAGCAGCAAGGCTGTCATGGGGAACAGCCCATAGCTGGAGAATCTTTCAGCAAACCCAGAGCAGACTCAGGCCCTGGAAGTAACCATGGAAACAGGAGCCCACAGAGGCATCCAGGGTGTGGGATGGGTGGGTGGGTGGATGGATCGATGGGCGATGGATGGGTAAAAGGGTGGGTGGATGTCACTTTCATAGCAGAAGGGTAAAAGCTGGGGGCAGTAGCAATGAGCACCTCTGAGCTGGGGGGGAAGTTTGAAGCGCTGGGACTGTGCCCCTGGTGTACAGTTGGATATAATAAAGGACAAAGAGGTTGGGAGAGCGAGTATTTCCCTGAGTGATTTCTTCCAATTTCCCTGCCTAGAGATAGAGTGGAAGTCAAGGGAGGAGCAAAGAAAAGAGATTTTAAGGTAGACTTTATGGTCACCCCATATCTTGGTGAGATCTGCCTCATCTAGATTTCCCACTTAGATTTCTGCAGCCACTTCCTCCAAGCTTTCCCAGCCACTGTTCTGTGTTCCAGCCTGCCAACACTGGAGTGTTGCTCAAGCCAGTCCAGCCAGGCACCTCTACCATTCAGGGCACCCAGTGCTGCACCCGGCATGGAACTGGAGCGACCTGCAACCAACCGCATGCGTGTCCTGGCTGTGTAGCTTCCAAGTCTGGCCACCGGAGTCTATGGCCTACCTGATACCCTCTATCACTTTTATCTTCTGCCTAACTCCCTGCTGCTTCAATCCAGAGACTGGACGAAACAAACCCCTTCTTTACATGTGTAGTAGGGATAAATTTAGAGTGAAAGACACTGCTGTGAGAAAAGTAAAACCAAGTCCTAGCCAAGGCTCGAACTGTTCCTTGGTGACAATTCAGGAGCCTCCTGGCCTGAGTTCCACAATGAAGGCCTTCCAGCTTTTGGTGGCCACTGGGGACTTTGCTGTGTGCCTTCATCCCATCTTAGGAGAAAGGAACAAGGGATGTCTACCAGCTTCTACTCATCCATCTGCCTCAGAGCATGCTGGTGCCCCAATTTCTGTGATCTTCCTCATCTTTCTATAACATCCACACCCACCCCATGTTATATAAGGCCGTGTGATTGAGTTCTGGCCAAGCAGTGTGGATATAGAAGTGTAGTCCCCTACTTCTAGACCTGGCCTCAAAATCATCTCTTGCCATCCTCCACACTCTCTTTGCTCCTCAACTTCCAGCAGAGGATGCTAGAGAAGGACTCCAAAGGCCATGAGAGCTGGCAAAGCTCTGGACAGAAGGAATCTAGAATCTCCCTGTAGGAAGCTCCACCCATAGGATTGTAACAAGAGGGAAAAAATCATCTTTTCACTATGTTATGCTTCTGAGACCAGTGGGTCTTTGTTACAGAAATCAGCTTACCACTTAAGTCTTGTTCTTCTTTGAGACAGTGAAGAGGCACAGAAAGACACATTTGAGTCTAATTAGAATGGAATGGACATGAGTAAAAGGAAAGTAATCATTGTAACCAAGTGAAGGCAAGAAGTAAGGAAAGAGCTTGCACAATAGTGACAGACACACTATAAGGCTCATGGTTGGCACTAATCGTGATAGACATCCACAGCATTTGTGATGGATGAGGCCTTGGGTTCTTTAATGCTTCTTTCAATTCTCCCAATAGTCTTCTGAATTAGGGGCTATCACAGATCTAAAGATGAAGTACTTGAGGCATGGAGAGAGTAAGTACCATGCCCAAGGACACATGGCTAAAGAAGCTGAATTGGAACAGTCTAGATCCAGGACACATACCTGAACCAGATGCATGGATTGCCTCTACTGCAACCCTCATCATCATCATACCTAGCTCAACCTTCTCCACACTCTTCATCCCTCTCACCAGAGGGCTATAATTCAGTAGGGAAAGGGAAAAAGGCAAATGCTGTAGGCCAGGACTCAGATATTTTCAAAGCCTTAGTTTTACATCAGAAACAATGCAATTTACTTTTGCCCCTTGACAAAATACTTAATGAGCAATTGCCTTCATAACATACATTCCTTAAAATATTGTGTCCAACCCTCCCCCACTCCGGCTTCCCTATGGCCCCAGGCTCAGGCCTGGCTTCTGCCTCCTAGAGGCCTCTCTTCCCTGCTTCCCTTGCCCTCTCTCAACCTTGTCTCCATCCATAGCAGCTTTTCTGGCTTTTTTTCTACCCAAGAAGGTCAGCTAGCCACCTTGTCCTCAGTCCTCATTCCCACTGTCAACATCTTAAAGGCTCGGGAGCTGACCCCTTTCAAAGGTGAAAAGAAAATGTGAGTATTCCTTATTTCAAGATAATTATTTCCAAGGTGAAGGATTCTGAGAGGCACAGGGAACCTTTCTTCAGTCAAGAGTTGCCAAAAGCATAGACAAAAGCCTAGGGCCTCTGGGCTGTATCTGAAGGCAGACACTAGCCCCAGAACAGAGACCCAGCTGCTGTCCTTGGTACTGACAACCACATACTGGCTCATGGGCGTGCTGTTCTGTGTCCAATGGCAAATGGCTCATACTCTTAACCTTGGCTCCACTCATCTAGGGAGCTTAAAGAACACATTGATTTTATGTGCCCTCCAACAGAGACTAACTCACTTTGGTCTGGGGAGAGGCCCGCAGCATCTAGAGCATTGGCTAGCTTCACAGGTGCTTCTCATGTGTAGTAGGATTGAGAAACACTAGGTTGTTGGATTGCTGAAGAGAGGCCAGAGCCTGGCAACTTCTCCCCTCAGTCCCAGGCACAAAATTCTCCCTCTCCAGGACCATTTTTAATCGACCAGGAAGAAGAGTTGGGGCCAAGACTTGAGCTGTCACAAAATAACATAAGATAGCAGTTGAAGTCTTGTTCATTTATAGTTCAATCATGTATTTAAGAGTGATTTAATATGAGGTAAAGACACTGGTTAAAAACTCATCCAGGGGTCCAATTTAGATTGAGCAGCTCTCTGAGGTGATGGAATTTAAACAAAGATCAGAGGGACAAGAAAAAGCCTGCCCTGTGAAGCTTCCAAGACAGGCATAGAGAACAGCACCCTGTACGGGGTGCAAAGGGGACATGTGGCTGAGGCACAATAGATGGAAAATAGGGCAAGTGGAGGTGGGAAGGGAGCAGTGCTAAGTAGGCAAATGGTTTTCCTTCTTACCACAATGAGAAACTTCTGGAAGGTTTCCAAGGTGGAAGGACCTGACCCAATTGTGCTTTTAAGAGGCAGTGGGGGGGCGGGCTGGGAAGGTGGCTCCGTGGTAGAGCGCTTGCCTTGCATGCATGAGGCCCTGGGTTTGATTCCTCAGCACCATATGAAAAAAGCCAGAAAAGGCCAGAAGTGGCACTGTGGCTCAAGTGGTAGAAACTAGCCTTGAGCTAAAGAGATCCCAGGCCCAGAGTTCAGTCCCCACAACCCTCCCCCACACACACACACAAAGAGGCACTGGGGCTGCAGTGGGAGAATGGCTGGTGGGCAGTGGGATGGACATGGGGGAAGCCCACTCTATAGGGGCCATGGGCAGTCCTGTAATCCCAGACTAGGGGAATAACAGGACTCAGCTCTCCCTCACAGTAGGAAATGTAAGTCAGGAAGCCCAGCTCACTTAGTGTGGCCACGGAAGCAGCCCCCTCACCTGTCAGGGGATAAAGCAGAGTCTGAGTTGTGTGGGCTCAAATCAGATCAGCATTAGCAGAAGCAACAATGACATTGCCCAGGTGTAAGATCTGGTCCTCCACCCACAGTCTCCTCAAACCCCCTTCTCAGGACGCCTCTTCCCCAGCTCTCTGCCACCTCACTATCTCCCCAGGCCTTGACATGTATTGCTGGGGAGCAGGCAGATATATTTTAAGAGCAGGGTTCAGACCTCTAAATAAACCACAAACAAAACCAGCTTCCTAGGTACAGAGGGAGAGAGACAGCGCCGTTTCTTTTCACCTCAGAGACTGGGAAATAAACAAGTGGCTCTGCCTGTCACATATACTTAACCCTCTGCAAAGGCATCTGTCAGACCCACAGACATCTGCCTCAGCCTGTCCAAGAAACAACTGATGTGCCCTAAACTTCAGCTTCTCCCCCTGGGCTCCTAGTTCACTTGGATATTTAAGTAAAGGTGAGCAAGGAGACTTGTCCCTGACTTCAGCCTTACGGGAAAAGTGAAATGAGGGCAGGGACACATAAAGAGCATCCGCGTAGCTGGGGATATGGCAAAGGATAGGGGAGGGGGTGTGGAGTGCAATGGGGTTGTCAGGAAGGCAGAGCTTTGAGAGGCACGGCATGGCCCCTAATAGAGATATAGGAGGGGTGAAAGTCCCAGAAGCCTGGCAGAGTCCCTGGAGCCGTGGGTGGGGTGGTTGTAGGCAGTGGAGAGACAAAGAGCCAGAAGGCACAGGAGCTCTTCTTCCCTAGGCAAGGTCTCCTACAACTACAAAGAAACAAGGACTGAGCAAAACAAAAAGAGCCAGGAACAGAAGGAAGAGGCAGATAAAGAAACCAAGGAGGGAGGAAAACCTCAGAGTCCTTGAAACCAAGTGTTCCCAGGGGATGACCCTCCAAATACAACAGAAGGAAAAAGGTGAACTATACATCATGCTCAAGCGAGGTGCGGGGTGGGGGGGGGCTCTGAGGCTGGGGGACTGGGAGTGGCTGGGAATAGGGCTGCAGCACAAACTGCAGGGGCATGTGGTAGCAAAGCTGCAGGGGGCTGCAAGCTGTGGAGTGACCTGAGGCAGCGAGGGAGGCAGGGCTGTGAAGGCTGTCTTCCAGGTGCTGCTGTGAAGGATCCTGCAGTAGGGTATGTGGGGATGGGGGGACAGAAGAGTGAAAGAGGCTGCAAGCCCATGCTTACACATGCACCAAACACACCCTCCTGCAAGACTAGGACTCTGTCGGCAGCATTCCTACAGTAGGGAAGAGGGAGACGCAGGGGCCTCCAGACTGCAGCCCAGCAAGGTGTGGCGTGGGGAGCCACAGACGTCAAATGACAGATCCAGCAGAGCAAGACACAGGGCAGAGTGAGCCTACGCCAAAACAGTCTCCTGTAGAAACAGACATGGAGACAAAGAGAGCAGCTGCAAAGGTCTCTCTCCCCCCTCCCTCTCCTCCACTTCTTTCCCCCTCCCCCTCTCTCTGTATCTCTCTTTGTATCTCTCTCTCTCTCTCTTACAGACACACACACACACACACTTGCACACAGGCACACACTACTCTGGCATCAAACACAAGAAAAGGACACTCACATGGCCCTCACCACTCCATTCTCCTGCCCACACAGGACTGCCTCATGGGGATCCGCCTCATGGGGATCCCCTGCACCCACAGAGTCAGTCCTGCAGGGGCATGGATGTGGAGCTCCACCGGGCAGCCCACCCTCAGTCACACACATACTCAGAGGTGAGCGGCAGCACAGGGCCCATGTGAGACCAAATCAAGGATTCTCCCCAGACTCTCCAAAGACGCACAAAGCATATTTTTGTTTGTGTTTTTTTTTTGTACTGCTAAGGCTCAAAACTCAGGGTCTCTGCCACTGAGAACCCCTCCCATCCAAAGCACCTACCCATACACAGGACATCTCTATCTGGATAGCATTGCTGGGGCCAGGTAATGAGGATGTGCTTCTGCTGCAGCTGCGCTGTCCGTCCAGAGCCCCCTGCAAATGCATTCCCACACCTCTTGCCCAAGGCATGTGGACAACAAACGCTCTGGAAGCTTATCCCACCCCACGACCAGTCTTTGCAAATAAAGACCATGCAGAGGGCTGAGACGGAAGACAGATGAGTCTCAGGAGATGCAGAGCCATTTCTCAGCTCAGTCCAGCCCAGATGGAGGATTGTAAGACCAGCCTTAGGAGACCAAGAGTTTAGATCTCCACAAGTCTTGGGAATGAGGATACAGTACTGAACACATCGATGCTGTGTAGAGCAGCCTGCACACCACCGCACATTTCATATTTCACACGTGCGCGCACACACACCCCATAGCAACTCGTGTCTCAGGATCCTCCTGTACTGCTACACTGTATACATCCCTCTACCCCCCCCTTTTTAAATCAGTGTTCTACATAGACATTGAAAATGCTTACTGTCTTCAGAACACACACACACACACACACACACACACACACACACAGAGTTCCATACACTCCTCTGCAACCCACACTTCTCTGCCTGTCCACACACAGTAGCCGCACAGAGGTTCCAAGCAGATCTCCACGGTTCCCCCCAGCGGGGCCTGCGCCCTTCCCCCTCCCCACGCGCATCCCTCTGCAGCGGGACCTCAGGCTTTCTTCCCTGTCCCCTCTTCTCCACGCCACCTCCCTTCCCCCCAACAACCTCAGTCTTGGGGAAACTTTACTTCGGGTCCCTAAATGGGGAAACCCGGAGATCCTCTGTGTGTGTGCCCTACCCCCTACACGCAATGCCCTTCCTCTGCCAGACCAGTGGGGAAAGGTCACCCTAGGCCACCCTCTGCCTGCGCCCCGGGGGCGGTAGCGATAACAGCTGCCACCGGAGGATGCCGAGTGGGGGAGGAGGGAAAGGTGTCGGCCGGCGTTGAGCTTGGGGCGCAAGGGGGTCGCAGTGACGCGCGCGAGGAGCGCGGAGCAGCGCGCTGGGGGCGGCATCTTCCAGGCAGGGGCGGCGGCCGGGCCCCGGGATCGAGGCGCGCGGGAGCTGTCCGTTCAGCACCACCGCGCCGCACCCCAGCGCAGGGCCCGCGACCAGGCGCACCGGCTCCGCTCCCGCTCCGCGGGCCTCTGCAGCGTGGGCTCCCGTCTCTGTCGGCGGGTGAGGGGCGCGCGCTCGGGAGAAGGGGGGCTCCAAGAACGTCGGAGCCACGCAGCCACCTGTGAGCCTCTGGGAAACTGCGGGCGGCGGCGGCGGCGGCGGCGTGCGGGGCCGGAGACCGCAGGAGACGCTCGGTGGACCCCGCCCGCCGGCCGGCCGGGCGCACACACAGGCGCACACATCCTCGCACCCGCGCGCACACGCACAGCCAGCCCGCAGCGACGATCCGGGGCGATGCTCGCCAGCAGGTCTGGGAAGTTTCCCGCCGGCCTCGGCCGCGGGCGCTCGGGCTCCCAGGTAAGCGCTTCCAGAACGCGCCAGGCGAGCCCAGGCAGCTTCGCTGGGTGAGGCGCCGCGCACGCGGCCCCGGGGCACCGCGCCAGGAGGGCGGGGGAAACCCAGGGAGGGGAAAATGGTGCTTTGTGGTGGGGGGATCCAGTCCTGGGCGGGGGTGTGTGGGGGGAGGCTGGACACCGGGGACACCCATCTGTCTCCTTCCTCCCCCTCCGCCCACCGACCCCGGCCCAGGTTTAGGCACCGGAGCAGTGGATCTCCCCGCCCCCTCCCAAATCTCCGCGCGCCCCTCTCCCGGCCCAGCCCTGCCGGTGCTGGTGCGTATCTCGGCTCAGGTCCCGCCTGTCTGCGGCGCGCGGGCGGGGGCGTCTCCTTGGTGTGCCCACGGGCAAGGTCAGCACGCGGCCCCCCCAGGAGCTCTCGGAGCCGCGGGGGTGCGACCCAGGCCCACGAAAAGCCATCGCCAGCCCCCTAACCCCCTCCCATACAGGGTGGGAGGGGGCAGAGGGCAAAAAAAGAAAATTAGACTCCCCGCCTTTCCTAGGAAGGGGGCCTGTTCCCCCACTCCAATGCCTTACAGAACCCAGACCCATCCACCCCCTGCTGGAGAGGGGGGGACCGGGCGCGCCGGAGGGGGGGGCTGGTCAGGAGAGAAGGGCGCTGGGGCCGGGAGAGCCGGGCGCCCAGGCTGACGGGGTTCCCTCCGCTTTTAGGTGTAGCGCCCCCGCGCGGCGGCGCGGCCGGCGGGCACCTCCGGCATGACCGGCCAGAGCCTGTGGGACATGTCCCAGGCCAGCAACGTCGAGGATGGGGAGATTCGCATCAACGTGGGCGGCTGCAAGAGGCGGCTGCGCTCCCACACCCTGCTGCGCTTCCCCGAGACGCGCCTGGGCCGCCTGCTGCTCTGCCACTCGCGCGAGGCCATCCTGGAGCTCTGCGACGACTACGACGACGTCCAGCGGGAGTTCTACTTCGACCGCAACCCCGAGCTCTTCCCTTACGTGTTGCATTTCTACCACACCGGCAAGCTCCACGTCATGGCCGAGCTGTGCGTCTTCTCCTTCAGCCAGGAGATTGAGTACTGGGGCATCAACGAGTTCTTCATTGACTCCTGCTGCAGCTACAGCTATCACGGCCGCAAAGTGGAGCCTGAGCAGGAGAAGTGGGACGAGCAGAGCGACCAGGAGAGCACCACGTCCTCCTTCGATGAGATCCTGGCCTTCTACAACGATGCCTCCAAATTTGACGGGCAGCCCCTGGGCAACTGCCGCAGGCAGCTGTGGCTGGCGCTGGACAATCCCGGCTACTCAGTCCTGAGCAGGGTCTTCAGTGTCCTGTCCATCCTGGTGGTGTTGGGGTCCATCATCACCATGTGCCTCAACAGCCTGCCGGACTTCCAAATTCCTGACAGCCAGGGCAACCCTGGGGAGGACCCCAGGTTCGAGATCGTGGAACACTTTGGAATCGCTTGGTTCACCTTTGAGCTGGTGGCCAGGTTTGCCGTGGCCCCTGACTTCCTCAAGTTTTTCAAGAACGCGCTCAATCTGATCGACCTCATGTCCATCGTCCCCTTCTACATCACTCTCGTGGTGAACCTGGTGGTGGAGAGCTCACCGACGCTGGCCAACTTGGGCAGAGTGGCTCAGGTCCTGCGATTGATGCGGATCTTCCGGATCTTAAAGCTGGCCAGACACTCCACTGGCCTCCGCTCCTTGGGAGCGACCTTAAAATACAGCTACAAAGAAGTAGGGCTGCTCTTGCTCTACCTCTCCGTGGGGATTTCCATCTTCTCCGTGGTGGCCTACACCATTGAAAAGGAAGAAAACGAGGGCCTGGCGACCATCCCTGCCTGCTGGTGGTGGGCCACTGTGAGCATGACCACCGTAGGGTATGGGGATGTGGTTCCAGGGACCACAGCAGGGAAGCTGACTGCGTCTGCCTGCATCTTGGCAGGCATCCTGGTGGTGGTACTGCCCATCACCTTGATCTTCAATAAGTTCTCCCACTTCTACCGGCGCCAAAAACAACTTGAGAGTGCCATGCGCAGCTGCGACTTTGGAGATGGAATGAAGGAGGTCCCTTCAGTCAATTTAAGGGACTACTATGCCCATAAAGTTAAATCCCTCATGGCAAGCTTAACAAACATGAGCAGGAGCTCACCAAGTGAACTAAGTTTAAGTGACTCCCTCCATTAGCCAGGAGGGTTTGTCATCCTCAAACCCACATTGCTGAGCTGCCTCTTGTGTCTCTGACACAGTCCAGGCAGCTTAGGGTTATGGCATAAGGAGTCTGCCCAACCCCAGAGGGGAGAGGTGCATGGGATCTGCAGCGGAGGTTGCTCTCACAGTGCTGAGAATCCTTTTTTTTTTTTTTTTTTAAGAAAGTGGTGTGTCTGACACCACACCTTTGCACCTTCCAATGAAATGGCACTCACTGGTGTTTGCGTCATGGGTATAAAAAATGTTCATCTTTCTGCCAGATGAGTATCCAGAATGCCAGTTTCTCTGTCTGCTATGTACACTATTCAGTGCTTGTGCCCTGGTACTGTGTGTTGTTTGTGTTCCTGTTCCCAAGGTTGTCCTGTGATATCTGTATATATATAAAAAATACCCAGCAAGTTTTTCCAATAGGAACATATCTATCTATGAGGTCAGCAAGGATAGCAAAAGATTTTGCACACAATTGTGGGCAAACAAATCTCGATTTCTTTATCTTTTGCTTTAATTTTGATGACAAAACAGAGAATGCAAATGGTGACGCAAGTCTCTGAATTGTTCTATGATCTTTAGCTCTGTGGCTTGCATGGGCACACAATCACTTTCAGAAAAATGTATATTGATGTTCATCTCATGTCACTCCTTAGAGAATGTTACTTCGTTAAACATGTAGTAAAGATTGAAGTCCCTCCCCCCCCAAACAAAAAAACAGATAAGTTAGAGACAAGGATTTCAGCTAAGCCCACGCCACTCCCACGGATGTTTAACTCGGAGTTGGTGCAGGTTAAGCCTTTTCAAGTCATGGTCAGGCCTCTGTCATTCCGAGGGGATTCACAGAGACATTTATTTCTGGCTGAGGTTGCTAGTCTAAGCTATTTGACCAAAGTTTGCTGTGTCTTTGGTATTAGCATGTGTTTGAAATCTTTATTTTTTTAAACGAATGTTTAGGAGTAAGGTTGTATTGTCTTTCTCAACCCAGAAGAGATGACTGTTGTATTGTCTTCCCGAGGTGAGCATAGATAGGTTGCTAGCAAGGATAGTAGCTTAAATAGTTTTGTGGCTTGCTCTAAAAGCTCATAAAATGAGAGCTCTTTTATTTACAAGCAGAATTTGCTCAGATAATTTTGCTTCTAGGATACAGTATGGTATATATGATGTTTTGATTGCCCCAGAGTTCCTGCCATGATATGGAAACCTGGTGATGCAGAAGTGTGTACTCCAAATACAGATGTGCATGAAGGCTATATTGTGCCCAGGATGAGAACAAGGTAGTTCTTATTTCCATTGCAACTTCTGTTTGTTGGGGGAAGGGGAGTCCAGGTCAGGAGAAAGGAGTTATAAAACAAAAACCTGCTACTTCATAAAATGTCATAATTGTAAATTTCTTGAAAAGCTGAAAGCTACTTAAGAGGTTTTTCAACACCTATGCTTGTGTTGAAGGAGACCATTGCTTCCTTCTCCAAAACAACCCCTGGTCCTCTTTTTTAGATAATCAGCACATAATATTTTGAAGGGGAACCTTGTAAGGTCATTTTCCCCACCATCTTTTGGGGTAACTTATGGTTTTCCGGGTGGCTTTCTTTATCACCCAATATTTAGCAAGGCTGTAGAATCCAGGGATCTAAGCATGAAGTTAGGCAGGCTTTTATCCAAAGCTTGGGCTTCTGTAAGAAGTCTGTTTTGTGTTTTAGTTGGTTAATCCATACCTCAGGAGGTTGTGGAGAGGATCTTCTCAGAGGGCGTTGTGTACTTGTAATTGCCATGGCTACTGCGTGTGGGTGAATTGTTAGATAAATGCACTGGCCACTCACATCCTTGAGCCTCCAGTTCAAATCCTTCCATGAGACTGGAGTCTTATGGGGGCAGAGGAGTGGCAACCCCTTAGTGCCTATGTGTCTATGCCTGTTTCTCAGAAGCAGCAGAAAAATGAGGGGACTTAAAGGCAACCCAGCAGGTGAGAAGAATAGGGGGGTTTAGCTTTTTCTAGAATTTGCACATGGAACTCAGCATTGGCTGATGTTTCCAGCCCTAGTAGTCAGAAGATGTACAGAATCATCCCCAGCTGCACCCAAGACAGGTGATGGTACAAACCTGTGAGGAGTGTTAGGTTTGCCAAGGCTTGATGGCGTGAGGTCACCGAGCGTGGTATCCATGGTCACAGACCATAAAAGTTATGCAAAGAGGAAACAGGAAGGTGGAAGGGAGGCAGAATAACCCAGTCACTCTCATGAGGATTTTTCTAAACCAGCAGGTTTACTACCAAAAGATGTGTCTCTAAGGGTTACCTTTGCAGGTGTGAAAGCTGGAGAACTTGATTTTTCTTTTTGGTAATGACTTGTATTTATCTGGTGCCTTTCATTGGGGGAAATCCCAAAGTGCTTTAGAGACTGTCTTTTTAACATCTCTTGTACATATGTATACTTGTAAACAACTATATTCCTTTGCCCACCAAGACCTTCAGTCACTTGTGAGCATGAGAATGTCTGGAGAGCATTGAGTTCTGCAAGTGATGGTTTCTGAGAGCTGGGGGCCAGAACAACCCTGCAGTGACATCCCACAAAAGATGGAGCCTGAACGGTGATGCAGGCAGCCTGCCTTTCCCCTGAAGTCCCACCCAGGTATGAAGTTCATAAGTGCTGGCTCAGAGGCAGGGTCTTTGGTTAACTTTGTTAGATTAAAGCTTCTCAAGCACAGTTTCTACCTAGTCTCTGAAGTTAATCAGGGTGGGTCAGCCTAATTTTCTGCCCTGTTCTTAAGAGTTAAAGATAGAAGGTGTCATGTCTGGTCACCAGGCTGTCAGACTGACCCACAGATCTCCTTTAGGAGGACAGAAGAGACCAATATTCCTTTCAGCCATTGGCTTTTCTCCCAGCATTGGAAGCTGTTCTTTTCAAAGTCACAGGGACACATATATGGGATTTTCTCACATCCCAGGGGATGAGCAGCTTATGTCCTTTATTGTGTAGATGTGCATTGGTCATAGGCTTGTGTTTGCCACCAAACTGCCCCATTTCCTCGTTTCTGGCTGTGTTGCTGAGGAGGGGCACGTTGTAATGCCAAATCAACTTGTAGCTCATCGGGTAGTAATTGGTGTTTAACATTTGGATTTATTATTTCTACTTTTCTTAGCACTCAACTCACTGTACTACCTGCTAATTCCTGCCTCATTTCAATGAAAATGATCTGTTATGTACTTTGGGATAGCGGTGATCTGTACGGGTTGTGTGTGGTCTCTACTTGAAGGCTTAACCGGTATTTCTTGTATGTTTTAACAGCATGACTTGTTGCAGAGTTGTAATTTTAAACGTTGGGAATGCTGTATTTACCATGTCAGTTTTAACAGTCATTAACACACTACTGTGCAAGAATCCATGTGGCTCCACTGAACCATTTCGTCTGATTGCTGCCCTTGAACTCAAGCCTGGACATGGGAATGAGGCTTATGGCTGACACTCAGCCTCACAAGTATGTGGGTCAAATAGGAAACAATTATTTACACGTCCTTGAGGCCCTTCAATTACATATGGAGTGGTGAATGCCAGGACATACGAAGCTGGAGAACAGATTTCCTGAGAGAGACTTAAGTTTTCTGAGCAACAGCTGAGAAGGAAAAGTTGTTTCTTCTCTGTAGGCAGATACTGATCAGTTCTTCCCTCCCTCGATTTTAAACAGGTCTCGTAGGGTACTTGGTAGAATGAATGGGCATATAACTTTGGAACCCACATGACCAAGGTCCCTGAAGGATTATCCTGTTCGCCATCTTCCTTGGCACTTCAAGTGAGGTCTAATGCCATTCCTGCCCCATCCTACAATTCATGCTGCTAAAGTAGCTTGCCGACAGTACAGATGGCACTAAGTAGCCTCAATGTGCATATTAGTGGGGGAATTAATGAAGCCAGTCGTTAGTTCTGCTTACCCCAGACTCAGAGCCTAAGCCCAACCTGAAAACTATAGGGAATCAGTAGAAAGGGCGCTGGGCGCTGGGCTCATTGGTCTCTGCTTGGTTTTGCCTTTAACTCCTGGCCTGGGCTTCACTTTCAGTACTGCAAAATGAGGAAGTTGGATTGGATAATCCTTAAATCCCTGCCCAGCTGTAAAAACAGAATGTCTGCCTGCCTGCCTATACCCCAGTTATAGCAGTGAACAAATCCTGATATCCCTAATTTATTTGTAAGCACATAGGGGCTTCTAATGGCTTCTTTCCTCCCCTCAGAAGTCAGCCACCACAGAGGGCAGTTTCAGGAGCAAGGGGACCAGAGAAATGCTTGGGTGATGTCTCTTCCAAGTGAATAGGGTTTTAACATCAGTTGCGATCGTCTCCTTTGGGCTTTAAATTATTTGCACTCACTTGCATGTAATCCAGATTCCTGCTATTAAAAATCACTAGGCGGAGAGAAAAATTGCATTGATCCCATTTGGCTTTAAGGCTGCACTGCTCATGTTTCTTTTTTGCCTTTGTGAAGCCTGGCGAGTTTCCTTCCCCTTCCCTTGAGGTTAACAGGCTGTACCCAAAGCCCCTAAGTGTATAACACAGACAAGTCGTCCTGCCCCATACTTAACTCATCCTCCAGAACAATGGAGTCTGCAGGTGTCATCTTTTGCATGAGTCCTCATAGAGACAGAAACGGCTCTGGAACCTTACGATGAATCCTTGCATTTCAGTCAAGTAGGCTATGGCTGGATTCCTCCCTCCATTAGGGCTACAAGCAGATGTCAAGGTATTTGGAGGCCAGGGTGCTTTGTGGTCTTGCTTGTAAGACAAAGCAAACACTCTGTTGAGGGAAGAACTAAAGTACTGCATGCACATGGTGATCTGTCTCCTCTTAGTTGCAGTACTTTTCACTCGCATTTCTACCCAAGGACCTGACTTGGGTCTAGCAAGCCATTGATGTGGCAGATCTGAAAAGCTGTAACTGTCCTCCTTCTATGACCTCATTTGTCAGCATCAACAACTAGATTCTCCTAAGCAGATGACTGGGTAGGCAGCTGACAAGCTGAAGCAGTTTGCTTCAGAGCCATGTAACTACTCACCAAACAGGACAGGAAGAAGTCAGGGAAAGAGGGAAAAAGCTGAAAATGGCGAATAAAGGAAAAGCATGGAGGAGAGGAAGTAGGAAGCAGAGAATCAATTTAAGGAGAACAAAAGAGGCCATGTTTAACGCAGATGCTTCAGGCTTTCTATTGAGTTTTGATGTTTCTGTGAACAAAGGGTGTTCCCAGCCTATGTGCATGCGCATGCGCACACACACATACACCTTGGGTAACTATTGCTAGAGTCAAGTGAACCCCATTCCCTTCTGGGATCTCTATCCCCTGCCTTGTCACCTGAGACTTCCTTAGTGTGGTAGAATCCTATGGAACGCACTAATGCATTTGGATGAAGAGAGCAATGAGGATCCAGAGAGAGGAAGAATAAACGTCTCCTCTGCAGAGATAGGCCTTCTGGGCTGTTGACAGGAAAAGAACTAGGTGCTGGCCTGTAGGGAGTACTATTGGGAGAAAGGGATGGAGAGCTGGAATGAAAGAAAGGAAGAGAAGGGAAGGGAAAGAAAGGGAAAGGAAGCTCCTGTTCCAGGAGTAGAGATGTGTACAAGAAAAGCTCAAAAGGCAAAAGCAGCTGACAGGTGGGAAAATATCCAAGTCAGTGTGGCTGAGAAGGCAGGTATAAAACTAGGCCAGAGCAAAGCCATCTAAAGAGCTTGAGCTGTCTTTTTTCTTCCTGGGGTGAAACATTCCGATTAGCACCCTGGCTTAGGGGTGGGATGAGGAGGAAGGGGAAAACAAGCTCACAGAGAGTTCAACTGCAGGCTTCCTCAGGACGGGGGTGAGGGTGAGGGGCTGATTTGTTTCTGGGTGGGTTGGTGGTTGGGTGGATGGTGGTACCATCAAGAGACACAGGGGCACTCAGATACCTCATTAAGGAGGAGCCACATGGTCCAAGTGCTTGTGAAACACACCAGTGAAGGAGTCAGGGGGGCAAGTAACTGTCAGTTTTGAGATGAGAGCAGCTACCACAGGTGCAGGGAGGTGTAGAGACCCAAGAGAGGGAAGGTGGCTTCTGGCATTTGAGGGGCAGTCAGAGGGATCAGTGAGCCCCTAGACCTCTACATGCTTCTCAGCAGGTGCATTAACCACCAGCCTGTTTCCTTTCCCTGGTAAATGTGTGGGCATTAACCTCCACTGGAGGCCTCCGCTTTCCTCTCTACTCATTTCCCTATTCTGTTTCCATCATGAGGTTCTGTTCCTGCCACTTTTGTGGAACTGCTTTCTCAATGTCAGCAGCTTTCTATTAGATAAATTCAATGGCCTTCTCTCAGTCTTTGAGCTCCCTAAGTTCTCTGACCTCCTCTAAGTTCTTACCACCCAAACCCTATCTGATTTTTGAGTATTACACACTGTTCACCCAGCTGCTTCTTCACCCTCCTCCTGACCTTCTCCATGGCACTTTTCCTCCCTGGTGGCCTGCAGGTGCATCCAAGCTGCAGCCCAGTGAGGCTGCAGACTGCTTGCACCCCACCCTGCCTGGCCCCACCTCACCCGGGGCCCTAGGCCTGTTACCCAAGTGCATTTTGAAGTCACTGTGTCTAAAGTGGGTTCTCTTAACTTCACCCTACACTTCCTCCTGACTTCTTTCTCATTTCTGGTAGGGGGACCAAATGACTTCCAGACCCTTACCTGAGAAAGTGTAGACATCTTTGGCTCCTCCTCAATTTTCAGTTTGCTAATGATATCAACAGCTTACTAATTGCTGAGTACCATAGATTTAAGAGACATAAACAGGAAGGGCATCACGTATAATCATTGATGCCATATAGGTTTTTCTAGCCTCTGCATCAAAATTATCCAGGGAGCTTTAAACAAAGTAGTAAGGTAGCTCTCTGGGCTTTATCCATCTATAGAATCAGGCTCTTGGGGTAGAAGCTTGCAGCTAAAAAGGAGATTTTCTTGGAGGCATGTGGTGCTGGGGGTGGAACATCACTCTCACTAGTCAAATACTCTACCACTGAGATCCACCCAGCCCTCAGGTGATTTTTTTTGTTGTTGTTGCTGTTTTTGGGCTGTTGTAGGGCTTGAACTCTGGGCCTGGGCACTGTCTCTGAGCTCTTTAGCTTAAGGCACATGCTCTACCACTTGAGCCACAGTGCCACTTCCAGTTTTCTGGTGGTTAATTGGAGAGAAGAGTCTCACAGACTTTCCTTGCCTGGGATAGCTTTGAACCGTGATCCTTAGATCTCAGCCTCCTGAGTAGCTAGGATTACAGGTGTGAGTCACTGGTGCCTGGATCCCAGGTGATTTTTGATGCTGGTGGGTTTCCACTCATGGAGCACCACTGTCTAGGGAAGGCCCTTGCCATCTGCATGGTCTCTCATCCCTGTGGCCAATCAATCATCAGCTTGCCTCAGTGTCACACACTAGTCCTATCTATTGCAATCATTCTAAAGGTTCTCAGTCTCCTTTCAGTCCCGGTGAACTCATTTTGATTATTTACCAACAGACCCAAGTCCAAGCCTTACCCAAGGGATCTGTCTTTTCTGAATTCCCCACCCCCATCTTTCCAGTGTCTTAGGCCTATTGATGACATTTTTGGCAACTACTCTGGCAACCAAGATCAGAAAGGCCACAGCTAAAGAGATGAAAATATGCGAGTCCCTGAAGGGGCGAAGGCAGAAAGAGCTCTTTGACAAAGGATCTGCCATTTAATGGGGAGGTGTGTGTGTGTGTGTGTGTGTGTGTGTGTGTGTGTGTGTGACCAGTAAGTAGTACAGAGGCACACAAAGGTGACCTGGTGGTCTGAATGCAGATAGCCAGAGTTGCCACCCCTTTGTGGATGGCTGGTTCTAAGTTCTAGATGAATGTTGCCAAAAGAGACATGGGGACTGATTTACAATCCCAGCATCCAGGAATGCAGTTGAGCAGGCAGCTTGAAGGGATGCGCTAGGAACAGAACCTGGGGTACTTGGGGAGGATTTTTGCACTCCAAATTCTTCGTCGCCTACATCTCCAGACATTTAAAGAATTCGGAGCTATTTTCAGACCTACTATGAAAAGAACTGAGGTGTTAGCAGTCAGACACGCGTCTAACTGTTTTCTAAGAGGAGACCTGGCACGACTCACTTTTGATCTGTCAGCCTTCCATCGACTTTTCTGGCAAACTTTGTGAATCTGCCAGGGATGACTCTACCAGGAACAGCTGAATTGTAACCTGCGGTGTTCGGGGTTGGTTATTACAAAGGCCATCCTCACAGGGGTGTATTCTGCCTTGCTTTTTGTGGAAAGTGTGGGAGGAAAAGCACAGAGCCCAGGGGGCCCGAGGCTTTCCCACTGGCTCCTAAAGAAAAGCCAGACAGCTTTCTTTGTGCCTCTGTAATTCCAGACTGGGCGGGGAGGGGGCTGCTTTTAGGTGGAGATGCTGGTGGGATCCAATGGAGCCCCCGGAAGTAAACCAATTCCATGCTGACCTTCATACTGCTAGGGAACTGGGAGACAATGATGTGAGGCTCAGAAGGAACATAGTGATGTTTTATGCACAGTGTTTAAATATATTGCCAGGAGCTTTTCCAATTTTAAAACATGAGATCACTGATTATTCAGTAGCTTTCCCATTTAAAAAAAATCCCTGTGTATGTGTATGTTTAAAGTCTTCTCACACTGAGAGAGAGAAAAAAAGGAAAATTCCAGTCAACCCCAAATCCCCAGCTTCCCATTTGCCTGAAGTTTTGTTTTCCCTCTCCGAAGGAATATGCTGATGTATGTGAAAGCTTCAGAAGTGGAGAGGAGTCTAAGGGACTAGTTTGTGCTGATGTTCTAGGAAAGAGTTTGATGCCTGGAAACTGCAATATGCAAATACCACATATACATGAGACTGGAGCGTTGGCCTCACCCACAAGCGCCAAGAGAGGAGCCAAGGGGCTGTGTTGCATCTAGTAGGAGTCACTGGTTAGCTGGGTGCAGAACAGGAGCATGGTACAAGCCCTGCACTGGGCAGAGTGGGAAGGACTTCTCCCTGTGGCCTTTGGCCCCAGTGTTGCTATATAGGTATTGACAGCCCCAAAGGAGCAGGTTTGAAATGTCACAAAGGGACCTGTATGTGTCCACGTGTGTGTGCAAATGTACCTGTATCATCATGTCTCTGGTGTTTGTGAATCAGTGTGTCCATGTGTGTGTGTGGCCATGTGCCTTGCCTCTAGGCGCAGCCACATGCATGTGTGTGTGCCTGTTTGCATCTGTATGCGCAGGTTGGTGTATGTATGCACCCATAATGGGCCTCAGTGGCTGTGTGAATCTCTGCATGTGTCCATGAGGCTGAGAACATGTGTGTGGTTGTGCCTCCCCGGGTGTCTATACCATGGGGTAATGGCAGAGGGGCAGCCCTCCCCTTTGTAAAAGCGGATGAAGCAGCTGTGCTCCAGGACCCCTGTTCAGACACTCTCCCCAGACTTTCTCTGGACTGCCTTCCATTGAAATGAGGATTCTCACCACCCAAGGTCTCTCACTGTGCGGATACACCCCATCTCATGCTTTTCCTGCTTCATTGTTACTGTCGTGTGTCTTGATTGAGTAATGCCTGTCTCTGTCTGGCCTGTAAGCACATAGAGTGCTAGGCTATTTATCACCAGAACCCAACATGGTGCCTGGCCCTGAGTGAACACTGATGGCTAGTAAGTGAATCAAAGACAGGCCGGCCTGCACTGCCATGATGCCGGATGCATTCCGTGTTGCTGAGGAGTAGACCTGAGCATGGCCTATGTAAGGACTGGAGGCCCCTTTGATGGAATTTCACTGCTCTGGCACCCTTAGCAAACCCTCCCAGGGTGCAGAACTGGAATGAGCCGGTCAGGGAATGTCACCAACAATGAGATGATAAGCAACAGCCTCCCAGCAAGGAGACTTGTCTAAGTGAGCTTCAGAACTGAGGAAGGCTACTGCGGCGGGTAACGACTACCAGTTCATGGTAAGTACTGCTGAAGGAATAGGCACAGATGCGCCTCACTGCTGGGGTAGGGTCCAGCCACAGGCACCAATGTCAGGCTTCCAGGGGTGGTCGCCAGAGGCGTCTACAGTTGGAACAGCAAGTGTCACTCTGTGCTAGGGACAGGCTTCACATCCGTTAAAATTTCATTGCTCATCCTCCAGCAAAAAAACCAAAACACAAAAACCAAATCTGAGCTCTTCATTTCAATGTTTCCTCTTTGTAGTGAGCTAAGCAGCACACGGTGTGCATACTGATTCCACCCTGTAGCTCACAGCTGAAGAAGGCTGCTGCTGGTGTGGGAAGAGCAACTTCCAGTGGGTCTTAGTCATCTGCCATGCTCTGCTCTGCCTGGGATGAGTTGGGCAAGACAGGTACCTTTCTGGCCTTCAGAAAGAAGATCACTTGTCCAGATGCCTGGGTGATAGGCTTAGGGAGAGCTGCTGCTAGTCTGAAAGCTGCTCAGGGGGGCAGGCTACACTCAGGCTGCGAGGTGTGGATGAGAGGCTACTTGGAGGTACGGATGGATGGGTGGATGGATAGATGGTGGGGAGCTGAGATGCAAGAATTCAGATTGTGAGTGTGGAGATCCATGGCTGTTGGCTAACAGCCCCAACTAGACAAGGATCTGAGGCGAAAACTAGTGTTCTTAGGCTGACAAATGAAAGCAAACTTATTCTAGTTCAGTATTTTAAAGGCATTTGTCATTAGTTTTGGTAAGATATAGGTAACATAATATTTACCATTTTAAGAGTGCAATTCAGTAGCATTAAGTACATTCATAGTATTGTGCAAACCACCTCCAAAACTTTCTCATCATTCCAAACAAAACTCTATACTCCTTAAACAGTAATTCTTCATTCCCTCCTCTCCTTTCTGGTCTGTATTTTGTTTCTATTATTTTATGATATTTGCACATTTGTATGTGTGTGTGTGTGTGTGTGTGTGTGTATGTGTGTGTATCACCATTCAATAATATGTGCAAAAAAGCCCACAACCTTACACAGATTGCCATTAAAATTCTAGGGCATACATTTGCTAGCAGTGAAGACGTGGTTAATTTTGAATATTTGTCTTCTCAGCTAAAGTATAAGGATGATAATTTTAATATTTATTAATATTTGTTCCAAGAGTTTTACATGTATTAAGCTTTCCATACTACCCTGCAAAATAGTTTCCATTTTTGTTCTTGATAGATGAGCAATCAGAGGCAATCAGAGGTTAAATAATTGGCCCAATGGCACACATAACATCTTCTGTAGAGAGAGGACCCTTATCAAGAAAGCCAGCAGCAGGGAATAGGAAGATGGCTCAGTGGTAGAGCGCTTGTCTTGCATGCCTGAGGCCCTGGGGTTCAGTTCCTCAGCACCACATAAGTAAAAAGAAAAAAGCCAAAAGTGGTGCTGCTGCTCAAGTGGTAGAGTGCTAGCCTTGAGCTGAAGAGCTGAGGGACAGTGCCCAGGCCCAGAGTTCAGGCCCCACGACCAGACCCCCCCCAAATAAAAAGATTAAGCCAGCAGCAGACACGGAGGCAGTGCTCAGAAATGAGGGTTCCACTGCTGTTCTTGGGGGTCATCAACAGGTATGTGACAAGAGCATTCTTCAGGCCAGGCAATGTGTGTAACAGTCCTGGTCTTATTTTAGCCTTTGCCATACTACCACAAGGTAGATAATACTTAAAATGTAGTTCCAAGATACATTAATTTGTAGTTACACTACTAATAGTTGAATATATTTATCACACACACACACACACACACACACACACAATCAAACTTCATAGAAAAAAAACCAACTTACTCAGCATGCCACGGTTCCCCAATGTTAGTTCCTTCCTTTAGCTTCCGTGACTGCTGTTAATATATTCGTGTGCTTCTGTCCAGAGCACTTCATGAATTTAAGGCATAGATCTTTATATACCTGGAGAATGATATTTAGTTTTATTGAGTGGCTATAAAGATGGAGCCATTTCTAGAGATATTCTTTCCCCATGACAGTTTATGAAGATCAGCCTCGTTCTTTTGAACTGCACTGACTGAGCGGTTAGACCAAAGTTTGTTTAGCCACCATCCTCTAATGATCAAAACAGTTTTATTTAGGACGTTGGCTCTTTGTGCAAAGCCATTTATCCCACTGGGAAGTGATAGAGGTGAGCTCCAGCCACTTCTCTTTGGTTCCAAAGGCAACCATTGTAACAACTGGAATAAAAATGAACACTATTGTATTTTGCTTTATGATGGAAACTCAGATGTTACCCTTCACAGTTGTTTATTCTGCCCAGATTTATTGAGTATCCATTATGTGCTATAACAAGTACTGCTTGAAGTATCTCCTCTCTGCTTCCAGTGCATCTCATACCTCCTGGCTTGTTGTCAAATTCACTGGCCATTCCCTTTGTTCTGCTCATCCCTTACAATTTTATTCTTGATCTTTCCTCCTTCATGTGGCCCAGTTCCTGTGATCTTTTTCATCCATGTCTTTATCAGACAATGGAAATCTTCATTTCCAGATCTACCCATTCCAGACAGCTCCAGAATTGGGTTTCCACCTGCTCCTAAGATACTTCCTCTCAGATCTCGCAGTCAACTGAAGTTCAATGCACTCAACTCTGAACTTCTTAGCCTACTCTTGAACCCACTCCCATTACAGAGAACTTATTCCTGTTTCGGGTGATACAAGCTGGAACACCTTGTTTTTTCCCATTAGTTCTCATCTCAGTGCTCTGCAGTTCAGATTGAAGCATGGACCATGTTCCAAACATCTAAATATTTCTAGAACACAGCTGGTTTCCATGACTGGTTGCTGAGTGGATGAGCTGAAACCATTAGGATTCTTTTACTCAACTTTTACCTCATAGTTTTAGGGAATAGAAAGGAAGACCAAGCAGGATTTCTGGCTGTAGATTTATTTTTAATCCATTAATCTTATTCCTTGATCTAGCATGAGAATTATGGGTAATATTACTTTTAATATTTTCATATAGTGACTGTCAATCTGTTATTAATGCTTGGATTTTGCATGTTAAACACACATACTTTTAAAATATCAAAAAAATCAGTGGCTATATATTACTGCTGTAACTTTACTGCATGCAATTATGTTTTTATTTTCTCTACATACTAATTTAATAATGTATTTTTATAATGTGCTTTTTGGTACTGGCGTTGGCTTCTCATAAAGCTGGAAGCATGGAGACTATTTGGAAAATGGAGATATCTTCTAGTTTTCATTCAGCTTGCTGCACCATTGACAACAGAATTTTTTTTTTTTTTTTTTTTTTTTGCCAGTTATGGGGCCTGAACTCTGGGCCTGGCTTTTCCTGTTTATGTGGTGCTGAGGAATTGAACCCAAGGCCTCATGCATGCAAGGCAAGCACTCTACCACTGAGCCACCTTCCCTGCTGACAACAGAATTTTAAGAACAAAATCAACTCCTGTAGCTTAAATGAAAAAGGACCTCACTTGTTTTTTGTATTTTGTGAAGCAGATATAACACATCTGTCTGTTTCATATGAATTAGTCTAGACATGCTTTCTAAAGAAGGCAGAGACAGCGTATGTTCACAATAAAGAAGCTGGGCCTATCCCTTTAGTAACAGGGTATATTCTTACAGTTCTTACAGTGCTGTTGGGTGCAGGGGATATAGCAAGACTTGTCATCTAATCGTTCATGACCAAATGGATAATCATTTGTTCAAGGGAAAATGAAATGTTCCTCTAGGTTTCAGGTTATTGGGCACTGATTGATTTATATTGGAGAGATGACACATGTAATTTTGGGACTGGCTACTTTCCATTCAAGCAGTTTATTTTCTTTTTTTTTTTTGTCAGTCGTGGGGCTTGAACTCTGGGCCTGGGTGCTGTCCCTCAGCTCTTCAGCTCAAGGCGAGCGCTCTACCACTTGAGCTATAGCGCCACTTC
>NW_012267233.1:12215676-12244142 GCF_000151885.1 Dipodomys ordii | reverse complement strand
AGCGCCACTTTCAGTTTTCTGGTGGATTATTGGAGATAGGAGTCTCACGGTCTCTCCTGCCCGGGCTGGCTTTGAACCGCGATCCTCAGATCTCAGCCTCCTGAGTAGCTAGGATTACAGGCGTGAGCCACCAGCGCCCAGCTTCAAGCAGTTTATTTTCAAGGCATGTCTCTGCCTATATCTCCATCCATCCATCCATTCATTCATTCCTCATTCATTCATTCATTCATTCATCTTCTTATTCACCTATGCAGTAAGTACTAAATGACATTGGAAGCTCAGTGATGAGCAAGAAGGCATGATCTGTGTTTTCCTGATGGCAAGTAGGGCTGTTAGCAGTTAATCATTGGGTTCTAGGCCTTCTAATCATTTGCCTAAACTCAAACTGTGATTTGAATTTAACTAGTATTCAGCAAACACTAAGCATGCTGGGGCCTGTGCTAGGGCTGTGGCCATGAGGAAAATGTGGGTGTGGGTCTAGCTTTCAGGCAGCATACAGTTCACAGGGATGGCAGAGGTATAAGTAGATATGATAACATGGAGGTAAGAATAGTGACCCATATCTGTATGTATAGAGGAGATGACCCTGAGATCAGCTGAGAGGATGAAGAGGAATGATTATTTAGACTTCAGGAGCATGGCTCAAGTGGTAAAGCACCAGCTTTAAGCAAAAAAAATCAAGTGAGAGATTGTGGACCTGAAAGCCCCAGCACAGCCGATGTGCAAGTATGTGTGCACGCACATGCACATGCACACACAGAGAATGCCTAATTTTAGAAAATCTGAGCTGAAGGTAAGATTTTAGGAGCCATTAGCATATATTTACTGAGTCAAACATGAGGCTGTTGCAAATATTAAATGATAGACTTGCCATATCCACCCATGTGTTCACTCTGAGACTACTGATAACTGAGTATTGACAATACTGATATTTGTGTGCGTGTGTGTGTGTGCAGGTCCAGGGGCTTAAATCTGGGGCCTGAGAGCTGTCCCCGAGCTCCTTTTGCTTAAGGCTACCGTCTTACTTGAGCCACAGCTCCACTTCTGGCTTTTTGTGGTTAATTGGAGATAAGAGTCTCACTGACTTTTCTGCCTGGGCTGGCTTTGAACCTCTGTCCTGAGATCTCAGCCTCCTGAATAGCTAAGATTACAGGCATGAGCCACCAGAACCTGCCTATAACTAAATATTGATAGCATATAGTTATTTTAAAATTGACAATAGTGATGACTGTATGTATGTAAATACACTAAAGCCCATTGAATTGAATATATTATAAACCATTGAATTAAAAACTTTAAAGAAGGAATCCATTATATTTAGCCTCATTAAAATGATAAAGATAAGTACTTTTGAACTTTAGAAAACAAAAGATAAAAGCATAAAACCCAACTTTTAGCATCAAGATGAGAAATATCTAAGAGCACCTCACCAATATTTAATATCTTTTTATTTCTTTTTTTCCTTTTTCATTCATTAATGTTCTGTGAGTGTAAAATACACATTTTATTTCAAAGGCAGTATAAAAATGCAAAGTATCTTAATTTTAACACTTATTACTTATTGAAATAATAGTGTGATATTTTAGTGAGGCATTTTGACCTCAAAATTAATTTTGCTTTTTAAAATGTGGCTACTAGGAAATTTAAAATTATATCTATAGCTCACATATGTACTTCCTCTTATCTTTTTATTGGACAGTAGTAGTTTAATAGATATAAGTGTATGGTATATGATTCCACAGTGAAAAGGAAGGGAAGCCTGAATATTTACAGGGCTTGTAAGGAGATGAGTTTGTTTTATACTCATGGCCATTTTCAGTTTGTTCTAGCAAGATTTCAGGTGCTGGTGGCTGCTGTCCTGGGTAGCATTGTCGGCCAATGTAATCTGGCTCTGTTTTTCTTCTTCATTTTGGCTTCTAGGAAGATTTAGACCAAATTCATGGTAAGCAATTTTCCATGAACCACAATCCAGATTGCCTTTCTACATTTGTTTTCCATTTCTATTTTCTCATTTGGTTTAATTTATGTTACTTTGTTATACTTGATACATCCCCCCTTTGTAAATTGCTTTAATTAAAAGAAAATGGGGTTGGGAGTGTAGCTCAGCTATAGAGTATTTGCCTAACATGATCAACCATGATTGAGGCCATCCCTGAGTTCTACTCCAAAGTAGAAAGTGCTGGAAACTGCTAATATTAAGGAAAACAGCTTTTCAGCCAGGGTAGAACTAGTCAAGGGACTTAAAGAACTGCATTTAAACCTATTTCCTCAGGTGCGTTGGCCAGCCTTCTCCCCCGTCTGCTGGCTTCCCCTAACCTAGACAAGCCTCTGCACAAGTCATTATTTCTAGGCTCTTATTATTTTCTTTTTTTGGGGGGTCCGGTCATGGGGCCTTGAACTCTGGGCTTGGGCGCTGTCCCTCAGCTCTTCAGCTCAAGGCTAGCGCTCTACCACTTGAGCCACAGCGCCACTTTCCGCTTTTTCCTTTTTGCTTATGTGGTGCTGAGGAATCGAACCCAGGGCTTCAGGCATGCAAGGCAAGCGCTCTACCACTGAGCCACCTTTCCAGCCCCTCTAGGCTCTTATTAAATGAAAGAATAGACACAAGCACAGCTGAGTATAACTGTAGATCTTTACACCAGGATAGTTCAGATATGTTTTGCGATTAATTTATCTAGAAAACAATTAATGAGTTGGGATAAAAATGAAACTCCAAAAAGAACACATGATTCTATAACTTTTCCTCAATTGCAAGATAAAGAAAGACAAAGTATCCACAGTGCATTTTCTTCTAAAGTGTTTACCTTGTAATGAACCTGGACACTGAATGGTGTCTCTGGGCCTTTCTATGTATTTTGTCCAGCCAAAAATGCTCTTTTTTCATCTCTGCCTTCCCAAGCTTCCAGACTCAGTGTGAATATGTCTTCAGGGAAGCTTTCTTACTACCCAGGGCTAGTTTATGTCTCTCTCGTTTGCTGAAATGACCACACTTTGTCTCCAAGCCTGCTCTTAGATAGCCTAGATGGCTCTACCTACCAGCTGTCTAGTAGGATATTTTTTTTAAAATAGGGGCTTGAATGCAGGATCTGGGCATTGTCCCTTATCCCTTAGTCTTCTTGCTCGAGGCTGGTGGTCTACCACATGAGTCATAGCTCTGCTTCCAGCTTTTTGGTGGTTAACAGGAGATAACAGTCTCAGGAACTTCCTTTCCCCAGCTGGCTTTGAACTACAATCCTCGGATCTCAGCTTCCTGAGAAGCTAGGATTAATAAGGGTGTGCCACTGGAGCCCAGCTTTGTCTTTTCTTTTTTCCTTTCCTGTCTCTGCACTTAGCAAATTAGTTGGCACGTGATTGGGGCTCCCAGATGTCTGTTGATGATGAATAAAGAAAGTGCAAATCACTGGTGCACACTGGTACCCCACACTGGGTGTGGGGTAGTATTCTGAGGGCTTCCGTGTGTATCTCATTAACCTTTTGTAATTCTCAGAGGTTGTCTTCTCTATTTGTTAAAGGATAGTCCTAGAGGAGGCGTTGAGTAATTTACCCAGTCCTGTTATAGATCAGCAGTGAGCCTCAACAATATCTCCTTCCTTTTGAGGAACTCCAACTGCAATAGAAATAAGCTTTCTTGTCTTTTGGAACAACCTCAAGAACTAAAGGAATGAATTTGCTTTAAATTGGGCAGGGTAAGTATAGATATTTCCTGTGAGAAGTCTTTCTAACTTGACTTCTCAAGTTAGAAAGTGCATGTGTTGTGGATCATTGTACATATTGTGTACAGTTAGTTACCATCCCTGTTTTGTGTCATTATCAAGGAACTAAGCAGAGAATAAAATTCACCAAAGAAGAATAAAAAAAACTAGCAGCCTTTTAGATTTGTGTGAAATGGAAATAACTTTGCACTAAGAACTTTAAGCATATTTTGCTTGGACTTTTATGACTGACTTCCACATTCCAGCTCCTGTTATATCCCCCAGATCACTACTGAAACAATTAATTTGCATTGAAAAGCTTCACAGAAACTTTTAAAGGTCTAGGCTCAAGTCTATTAATGTCAGTCTCTGCTATCAGGCGTGATTTCCAAACAACATATTCAATGCATGTAAACTGATTATTGTCATGAGCTGGCATATTTTAAAAATAAACTTCATGTTTTTTTGAAAGGTCAACTGAGAATGAATTCACGAATTTGCTCACTGATTCATTAATAATGAAACAGCTCTGCATTTCAGATTCCTCAGGGTATCTTGTGTGAGTGTGTTTTATATCAGTTTTCTATTCCAAGTGCTATTATGTCTTCTCATTTGAATATTCTTGCCAAGAATATTTTCTTTTTAACTAGGAAAGAAAGCTGTCATGGAATAAATGGGAAGACTGAAAAAAAGCACAGCTGCAAGATTGTCCCCTTCAGAATGCTCTGTATACACAGGAATATTGGAAATGTTAGAAAATATGTAAAAGCTGAGAATTCTAGTCTCAACTAATTACAATCTACCTTGGAAAGTTCTATAAAGATTTAGAAGACAGCTAGTTGCTTGGCTTATCCTGGGTGGGCATTGGGTTTTTCTACTAAAATTTTTTTTAGAACTCATTCTCTTTCAGTACTTTCTCAAAGGAAGGAAATGTGGGGGTATGGCACTATTTTGTAAATTTTGGCTTAAATTATCATCCATTTTAGGCTAAAACACCCATTTCCTTTTGCCCTCCTTTTTGGTTCTTCATATACTCTCTACTAATATGAGATAGTTTATGAATAGAATAAAGATGGAAAAATACTGAAGGACAGACTGTTGTTGTTGTTGTTTTAAAGGGATTGATTCTATTGGTTGACCTGTGGCTAGAAGGTGCTTGCCTAGTCAGGCTGATCTGTGTGTGTGTGTGTGTGTGTGTGTGTGTGTGTGTGTGTGTAAATGTGATGTGAAGAGGTCATTAGGACTCAGGGTATCCTCATGGAGGAACAAGGATTGAAGACCCAGGGCATTATGGTGTTTCCTATCTTAGTTCCTTCCAGACAAGGCAGTATAGGAGTTATCTCAGCTTCCTGGAGCCTTATACCCTTGGATTCCCCACCACCACAAATGTTGCATTCCCTATGAAGAAATCACCTTGACTCAACATTACTATACATGACAATTTGAAAACCTATGAGAGAATGTAAAAGTTACACACAGTATAGAACCAGTTCCTGTTGAGGATAGTGAGAAACCATACTTCTAGATAGTTTCTTTGACACTATTTTCAGTTTTTAAAAATATAGGTTCAGGGAAATGTAGACGTGCATATTATCAAATCTTTTATAAGGTTATTAACAGATAAACTTGACTTTGAGCTTCCTGGAACCCAAAGTGAATTGAGACTGAATTAATTACATGATCCTTATTTCTAAGGACCAAGAACACCAAAACTTTAGTGAAAACACACGTGGAGATTATAAATTTGGAATTTCCTGATGGTCTTCACAAATCAACAATAGAAAACTAGCCTTAAAAAGGAGGAACGATGTTCGACAAGAAATGTCCTCATTACCTTTCTCATGTAACTGTAACCCCTCTGTACAGCATCTTAAAAATTTTTTAAAAGTAAGGAGGCTGATGTCTGAAGGTCTCAGTTTGAAGCTAGCTTGGGCAGAAAAATTCATGAGATTCTATGTCCAATTAACTTGCAGAAAAATTGGACTCGTGAGGTACAGTTTGAGTCAGAGGGCCAGAGTGAGCTAAAAAAGGTGAATTCAAGCCCAATGCCCTGAATTCAAGTCCTAGTACCAGTGCATTAAGTGAAATTTATTTAAACTATATTTACTTCTTTATTGGCTGGACTGGACTTTGAACTCAAGGCCTTATGGCTGCTAGGCTAGTGCTCTACCACTTGAGCTCTGTGTCTAGCCATTGTTTTTCAGATAGAATCTTTTTTTCCCCCCAGTCTGGTCTTGGCTCTCAATCCTTCTACTTATGATGGCAACACAAGTGTGTGTTACCATGCCTAGTTTTATTCTTAGACATAGTTTGTCACTTTTTTTTTTGTCCAGAGTGACTTGAAACTACAATCATCATATCTCAGCCTCCTAAGTAACTAGGATTAGTCATCAAGCTATGGTTTAAAATTTTGTAAGCAATCTCCATGTGTCCTATGATAGGATCTTCATTAAATATTCTACATGTCCTAGAACATTTGAGCTTCGTTAACTGCTGCAGATTTAAAAAAAACAAAAAACCGAAGTGCACATTGGTTGAAGAGTTTTGTCCAGGACAGCCAAGGAAGAACTGGGATTCAAATCCAGCTCATGTGACTTTATTTTGGGGCGGAGGGTCAGTTGTAGGGCTTGAACTCTGGGCCTGGGCGATGTCCCTCAGCTCTTCAGCTCAAGGCAAGCATTCTACCACTTGAGCCACAGCTCCACTTCTGGTTTTCTCAGTGGTTTATTGGAGATAAGAGTCTCATGGACTTTGCTGCCCAGGCTGGCTTTGAACTGCCATCCTCAGATCTCAGCCTCCTGAGTAGCTAGGATTACAGGCGTGAGGCACCGGCACCTGGCAGCTCATGTGACTTCTGAGGCTTATTGTTTCTCAAAAGTATTCATTCTCAAAGAAAAATTGGCAAGGGAAAGAATAGAATACATTATAGTTTACCAAAAAAAAAAAAAGCACAGAATTCAAAGGACAAAAACTCCACATGTATCCTAATAAAGACGTCTTTTTGTATAACTGATCTTGTAAACTCAATAAAGCCACCCTGCGTTTTTTTCTCTACATGCAGAAAGAAAGGATGCCATTTTGCCACTGAAATGTGAAAAAGGTAAAATCAGCTAATAGTAACCATCCCTGAGTTTTAATTAGCTCATTCTTCGATAGCTCAGCAGGCAGACTTAGTAACCCTGTCCCACATTCTAAAACCAGACCTCCTATGTATTAGGTAATGTGGTCTAGTGGTAAAAGCAGATTTTGAATTCAAACAGATAGAAGTTTAAAGCCCACAGTGACATTAACTAATCTCTCTAATCCTTTCAATCTTCCCTTTTCATTTCCAGTAAAAGGAACATACATCTTGTTGTAAAGTTTTGAGATACTTCAGAAGCACATGACTTGTTGGATGCTCACAAATTGAATGATATGGTAGCAACTTTTATCAATGAAACTTTAAGACCTTATATCTGATATACTGGGAAAGCACTCAGGAAACAAGATAGATTAATAACATCTCTGCTTTTAAGAACTTAACAACCCATAAGAAATGTACTCATTACCTTGCTCAAGTAATTGTGTAACCCCTCTGTATGGTATTTTCACACACACACACAAAAGAACTTTATAACCCAGAAAGAAGGCAAATAGAGGGGAAGTAGTCATTTGGTGGAGGACAAGTCTCCACTACAGCAATAATGGAGGTAGGGTCCCAGATGCTAGTGGGGACACTCTGCAGGCCTTAAGTACCAGGAAGCAGCAGAGTTCATTCTCAATTCATAGCAGAAAAGTTAGGAGCAAAGATAAAAATTAAAAAGTTTGGATTGTTTAATCAAATGAAGAAAGTAGTGGCAGGGACTGGTTAATGGTGTGGCCCTTGTTAGAAGAGTAGGAACTTGGAATTGTTTCCAAGATGGTTGCTTCCCCCCGCCCCCCCCAATCTGTTTATGACCCAGAAAGGAAGTAGGAAGCAATAGCTGAACCTGAACGTTATTTCCAGACAGAAAAGAACAGACAGAACAGACAGAAGTGGAATATACAGAAGCTGAATTGACTTCTTGAAGACAAAACAACTAAGGTATAGAAAAGTTTCCCAGGTCCAGGTCTCATCACCAACAGCAAAGAAAAACAGTTCTCATTAGACCTGATGCCTAGACTCTTATTCCAACAAAACCAAACCAAACCAGCTCCCGCCAAGAAACCCCACCTTGTTCTACCAAGTAACATTTTGCTGATATCTAATTAAGTGCCTGTGCCCAATAACAGTTTAGTAATATACTGGAACTCCATCTTCCTGTTTTCTAAAAGTTCTATGTAGAATATCAGTATTTTCAGGATCAATTTTCATCTTTTTCGTGGTGATACTAGAATGAATTTAGGGTTTCATGTTTGCTGGAGGGGGCACCCTACCACTGGAGCCACAGCCCAATCCCCATTTTCAGGGAGAGTTTCATATTTTTGCTTGGGGCTAGCCTCTGACTCAATCTTCTTTTACCTGTCAATGATTATAGGCAATGCCAACAAACCCAGCTCAATTTTTTGAGATAAAGTCTTGCTAACTTCTTGCCCAATCTAGCCTCAAACTGTGTCTTTCCATCTCTACCTCTCATATTGAGGAGATTAGAGACATAAGCCAGCAGGGTTGATTTTAATGATTAAATTTTAACATATAGAATAAGAAACAAAAATAGCCTGCTTATTGAATGTCAATGTGTCAGTAATTTGAGAGGATTTCCTGTGACTAAGTTAAATATCTTATTAAGGTATTATATAATGCCTTGTAGGAAACCTTCCTGTCAGTGAATAAAGCCTAGTGTTAAACCTAGAGGTGTTATTTCATATCCAGTGAATAAACAGAATATAAAAGCACATAAGTAATACATGTAAGGTGGTTTAGCAGTGTCTGACATGTAGGTATCCCCAAATAACAGATGCCATTATTTTGACATCATTTAAATAAAGGCATTTTCATTTTCAATTTGTATTAAGCCAAATTAGCTTGTATTTTGGACAGAAAAGTGCTCATGCTAAAATGAGCTGTGTAACAACAGTACTGTAATCCTGTAGACATGAGTCATCAAAGTTCATAAAAGCAAACACAAAACTTTCTTATCCATAGGACAAGGTATACAACAGCAGTAGCTTTTCAGTGAGATGAAACCTTGACTCATTAGCTTCAATTACATTCACAATACTGGATCTATTAAAGGATGGAGGCGTGCAGAAAGCACGCTTACTTATTTTTGGAAAGTTCTCAGCAACCAAGGTCAAAATAAAAGGCTTCTTCTTAAACTCATTAAAGTAACTATGAAGTTTTCTTTCCTGAATGTCATGATTTTTCAAGGCTTAACTAAACTTGAAGGTTTTTTTTTATGGCTTGGGTTTCTTCAAAAATATATCCTTAAGTTCTTTTCTTTGGTAGGGACAGAGTGAGGAGGAGGAAAAGAATTTAAATATATTATTGTACAAATATTTTGACTTTATTCAGCTCTAAAACAAAACAATTATTCATTGCTTTAAATTCTCTTAAATATATGTATCTGTATATATTTAACTAGACTGATGTAACAATAGGGTATAAAGTCTTCTAGCACAAACACTTATTAAAAGAAAGACTGCTGTTCAGACTGGATTGGAAAAGTGGTTAGCAGTCCCCACTTTCTGTAGAGAAACCATCTTCATACTTTTTGTCCATTTGATGTAGGTGGCTTAAATGATAGCACATCATTATTTGATTCTATCAAATTAGGACAAGGTAATAAGCTGGTAAAAGGAAAAACAATTTTGTATGTGTGCGTGTGTTAATCCTGGGGCTTGAATCAGGACTTGGGCACTGTCTCTGAGCTTTTCTGCTCATGGTTAGTTCTCTTCCAGCTTTTTAACTGGAGACAGGCTGACTTCAAACCACGATCCTCAGATTCCAGCCTCCCAAGTAGTTAGAATTACAGGGGTGAACCACTGGCACCTAGTGGAAAAAGAATTAAGGGAGAAAAAAGGATAGTGCTTTAGTTAGTTAACTCATCTGACTGTCCCAAACAGACTCCAAGAATGTTTAGCTTAGGCACTAAATTGAAAACATCTCATTAAACAAGGCTTTGTTAGGTGCAGGATTAGCTGTTATTTTTAATCATGTGTCATTTTTAATAACCTTTATATATTTATTATTCATTACTGTTTTCAAAAGCTTAAACTTATATGCAATAAGATAATATACAACTTATTAGGACTCAAAAGAGCAGAGACAAGTGCCACCAAGGGGCCTTAGCTTGGACCCAAATGCCATGTTAGAAAAGAAGGAAAGCTTTCTGAGGATAACAGACAGTGAATGCCAACTCTAGTCACATGGTCAGGTTGCACCTTCCTGCTTCCTGCAAGTTAGATGTGGTCATGGGAATAGTTTTGAACACAGAGCTGTGGCTGACTAATGAGTTGCTGCTGACTCACCAGGTGGAGGTTCCTGGCTGTGGTGAGCATGACTGTTGCATTGGCGTGCCCCTGGGTGTGGAGAAGAAGCCCTGCCAACGTGGGATGTGCCTGGAGCTCCAGTGAGGAATGACCTGTGCTATGTGAAGCCACTGAAGTTTTAGGGTTGCTATGAATGCATCATGTAATGCTGTGCTGCTAAACAGACCTTCCTTGCTTGGACAAGACAAGAGTCCTGGTCATAAGTTTTAAAAATGATACAGAGATGAAATGTGCTGGATAGAACAGTAAAGTTTATTTGTCATTTTGACTTACACATTGTAATGAAACACACAAAAGGACAAACACTGTCAAGATGGCCATATACAGCTTAGTCAACAACTGGTCCCAGTACAATTATGCAGATGTTCATTCAGCCTACAAATGAGTTTCTTTTTAATGGTTTTAATCTTTTTCCATTTTTTTTAGTTCCCAAGGCTTGCACAGCTCAATACAAATGTTTTTTGCTGTTGTGTTATCTCAGGCACATGGTGTTTACCAATTCCCAGGAAATAAATGAAACCAACTAACGGCCTGTGATATTAGAGCACATTTTCACAGAAATAAACTTGATGAGCTTATTACAGTTTGATTTGGTTTAGCTATCAGACTTACACATGAAACATGAAACAATGTTAACAAATCACATTTATCTTAAGATTTCATTTCTTCAAATATTTACCATACATTTTTTCAAGGCCACTGATTTCTTTGGTTTTAAATATTACACTTCTGTTTGACATATATATGTTTGTATCAAAATCAAAAATTTAAAATTTCAAAAGGTAAAAATGGAATTATTGCTTCGATATAAAAAGGATCTAGTCCATTTGGGTACTACTGCTATTTTTGATTAGTTTCTACTGAAAAGCTGTCCTGGAAATCTAAGGACGCACTCACAGTCCCCTGCTTATATAATTTGGTTGTGCATTATAACCTATTAGTATGTTCCCACCTTCACCAAAGCTATCTTGATGTTGTCTTTTTTAAAACAAAAAGTGAAATAGCATAAATAAATAAATCTAGCTAAGGGGATAAAATAAATAGGCTTCTAGATGGGAATAAAGAATATTGTAACATAAAGCCCTTCAGTGCTGTACAAGTAAAACAATAGCTTTGGATTTTCAAGGTCTCTTTAATATAGCTTTCATTTTAGATTAGTTTTATTGCTGGAATAATAGCTGAAAGAGAAAAAAGAAGAACACATTTCTATTGTCCTCATCATTTAAAACTGAAAGCACAGTGGGTATGATTGTAAATTCTATCCATTGGGAAATTACCTAGGTATGTACCATCATAAATTTTTGACCTTTGCCTAGTTGAAGAACATACATCTTAGGGACTAAAAAAGTCAAAATATTCCTTCAATTCTTAGTGGTTTCTTGGTCTCGAGAGTAGCTATAAAAACAGAGAAAAATTAGACTCAAAAATTCTGCTGCCGTCTTTTCTTAGCATCCATTGCATCCAGAATGGGCTGTCTTTTTGCAGTGTATCGTTGATGAAGTTCTTCTATTTCTCGTTCCATCATGGGGTCCAATGCTTTTAACCGCATCTGTAGCTCTTCTAAACTTAGATTTTTTAACTAGACATAGGGAAAAAACCCAAAGATGTTAATATAGTAAAGCTGTCCACAATACATTAAAGTCTAATGAGTTTTAATATAAATTATTTCAGGAAATTCTATCATCTTTTAAGTGTGGTTTAATAATTAAAACAGAAACCCTTTCCCTGAAGAAAACAGAAGCCACACCTTGCAAGAACTTGAATTTGTAACAAAACAATACAAATTGTACTTTAAGAAAAAAGAGCTGGTAACATGTATTTTTAAAAAGCATAAAGGCATCTGGATGACACTGGCTCACAACTGTCTTTCCTAGCTAAGAGGGAGGGCCAAGACTGGGAGACTAAGCCAGGCCCTGGTGGCTCACGCTTGTAACCCTAGCTATCTGAGGATCGAGGTTCAAAGCCAGCTTGGGCAGAAAAGTCTATGAGACTCATAAAAGTCTCATAGACTTTTATCTCCAATTAACCACTAGAAAACCAGAAGTGGCACTGTGGCTCAAGTGGTAGAGCGCTCGCCTTGAGCTGAAGAGTTCAAGGACAGCACGCAGGCCCAGAGTTCAAGCTGCACAACTGACCAACCGACTGACGGACGGATGGACGGACTGACCAACAGACAGACAGACAGACACAGACACACAGACACACACACACACACACACACACACACAAGATTGCGAGACTCATAGTTCTAGGCCAGCCCTAGCTGAAATATCTAAAATTCCATCTCAGGGCTGGGAAGGTGGCTCAGTGGTAGAGCACTTGCCTTGCATGCTTGAGGCCCTACGTTCAATTCCTTAGCACCACATAAGCAAAAAGAAAAAAGCTGGAAGTGGTGCTGTGGCTCAAGTGGTAGGGCACTAGCCTTGAGCTGAAGAGCTGAAGGATAGCACCCAGGCCCAGAGTTCAGGCCCCACGACTGGACCCAAAAATAAAATAAAATAAAATAAAATTCCATCTCAGCTGGGCACTGGTAACTTGTATTTATAATCCTAGCTACTTAGGAGGCTGAGACCTGAGAATTGTGGTTTAAAGCTAGTCCAGGAAGAAAAGTCTGTGAGACTTGACCTCAAATCAATCAGAAAAATGAGAGACTGGACTGGAGGATAGTTCAATTGTTAGAGTGCCAGCTGTGAATGAAACAGGATTTCCTGATTTCTAGCTCTGGTAGACTCCCCTAAAAGTGCAAAAATGGATTGGAGGTATGGCTCAGTGGCAGAGCACCCACCTAACAAGCATGAGGCCTTGAGTACTGGGGGAAAAAAAGAAAGAGAAAGGCCAACAACAAATGCACCACTGTCAGAATATGTTTCTGGATATCATTCTGACTTAACAGCGATGGAATGTTGCAATAGTCATGAATACTTAGAAAGATCACCCAAGATCAAATAAAAGTTAAATTAGTGGTTCTATCCTCTATACCAAGTGGCTTTTTTTTCTTTTTTGTGGCAGTTGTTGGACTTGAACTTGGCGCCTGGGCACTGTCCCTGAGATCTTTTCACTCAAAGTGAGTGTGCTACCACTTTGAGCCACAATTCCACTTCCAGTTTTTGAGTTGCTAACTGGAGATAAGTATCTCACTTTTCTACCTAGGCGGGCTTCAAACTGTGATCCTTAGACCTCAGCCTCCTGAGTAACTAGAATTACAGGTGGGAGCCACAGTGCCCAGACAAAATGGCTAAATTTTTAAGCACTTAGTGAAACAGTAAATTATATTATTCAAAATATTGTTACCCCACATATTTTGACTAAGGAGTTCTTTTAGTTTTTGATTCAAATAACCCATGTCTGATATAAAAGGTGCTGCTTACGTTCTGATGCAGGCTTGGCCAATTTAACAATACAATGTGATTATGTTGGCAGCAGAAACCAACAGCATATACTTTTCTGTGTAACAGCAGGAAAGAAGATGTGTGTCATTTGTGTAGAGGGATAAACTCTTCTCTGCTATCTAATAGGAGCTATGGCATTCTGGGCCTTCTTGTATTTATTTCTCTGGCAAAGTAAGATGGTAAGAATTATCTCCTGAGAAGTACATTTCAGGGATGTCATTTAGGGCCACGGAATGCCCTGCAATGTATGCTGATTACACTGTGCTTTTATCTTACAGGCATTTTTAAAAAACCTTTTGAGCTCTGCCGCTTTTAAAAATGGTTACAGCATTGTGGAAGGCAGGAAGTTAACAGAATAGATCTGTTAAATCTTGGGATGTACAGAATGCTACCATCGGATAGTCATCAGCATCTTGGTGGATCTAGAAAGGAGAGCTGAGAAATAGTTTCCTTGCCCTTAGGAAACAGACGAATTAGAAGGGTGAACAGTGAAGGACTGACCCAATACCTTGTACAATAAAGCTCCACTGTGTGATGGTGGAGAGTAGAAGGGGGTGCTTAATGAAGTCCATGAGCAAGGTCCTCATGTGCAAAATTCTGCGTGTTCGTGTGTTTTCCTGGGCACAGCACCTATGGATACTCACAGCTCAAAATGAAGCCTAGCTATAAACTCAGTGAACAAAGTAGATTCCCTGTCAGAAGTAGGGGCTAGGCTGGTTTTCAAAAGAGAGGACACCTTAGAACAGTATGCTGAGCCCTGAGAAGGCCCTCCCATGCTAAGTGGAAAAAGTAAGGGCGCCACAGAATGGGGGTCTCAGAAAAGGCTTTGTAGTGGAGATACAGCAAGCAAGAATGATAGGCCTGGTAAGGATCTGAGAGCCAGGGAAGGCAGCTTTGGATTTAGGGGGTCATGATTAATTCTGGGGCAGAAAAATTACGAGGACAATCAGACTTGGTTTTAACAGAATAAAACCTGCAGCTCACTTTAAAAAGATAATTACTTTTGGTTATTTTATGAATCCAGCTAGAACGTACTCTCATTACTTATGGTCAGTAATAACAGTAACCCCAAATAGCACTCCTCAGCTGGTCCCCCACTTTACTCACCAGACCTAGCCCTAAGTGACCCTTGCTTCCCCAAATTAAATCTATTCTTAGCCAAATAAGATTCTGAGGATAATGAAAAGAATAAATCACACCCTTTGAAGAAAACTCAAAAGAGAAGTTCCAAAAATATTTTTGAGGAATAGCAGTGTTGCAGGGAAGAGTGTGTAGGCTCCATGGCGAGGACCCAGACCGGGGGGCGGGGGAGGAGGGGGGGGAGGAGGAGGGGGGCAGAGAGTCAGGTGGGTGGGATACCACTTGTGGAGAGGGAGAAGTTTGAGTATGGATAAATTAAGCCCTGTTAGTCTTTATTTATATGCCACAAAAGTATGGCTTATTAAGTTTTTACACTATGCTATAATAGATGTTTATATAATAAGTCATAGTACTTTATTTTTTCTTCAAGTTTTAATCCAAGTATTTAATCATACACATGTTATATGCCCACTTCTGTTCAAATAACAGTGAGGATCAAGAATAAGCAAGCCAACAGGGAACTTCAGAACTTTCTGAACTATATAAGCAGGGGATGCTGGGTTGAAGGGCCGATTGTGGAAACCACACTACATTTCCAAGGGAAAACAGAGCTTTGCTGCAGCTATAAAGAGTTCATTTCCACCTCAGAATTCTTCATATTTGTTTTATTTCTACCCATATTAATCTTTCTCATCTCTGAATTTTATATCACACTCATAATTTAGATACCAGAGTTTAATGTTTGATCCTAAAATTATGTGTTTTCCAACTGATTTTATGTATGAGCTTCACATTCTGACTCCAGATAACAGACTTTAGAGACTACATATTCCTAGAAACTATTCAATTGTGCAGCTAAATACCATGACAGGACGGTGGATAAATAAGAAGGAATAAGAACAAATGAGTCAAAGGCACAGGTTATACCAAGATTAGAAATAGCATAGAACACAAAGAAAACAATTATTACTTTAAAATGTCTTGCACTAAGATATTTCTGTGAATAACTCCTATATTACCTTTACCTGGGGCCAACTTCAAGTATAAATTTGTATGTTATGGTAAGAAACCAAGGGAAGAAAGCTTGCTCTGAAGAAACATTTTCTTTGTCTAATAGATTTTTTTTATTTGTGATAAATAGGCCTGAGATGTGACAGAACTGTTATCTAGCCTCATTAAGAAATTCATTGTTCCACACAAAATAAATTAAGCAAGTTCCTGTGAGTTCTTTAGGTGGTATGGTTGTCTCAATCACTTTGAATAGAAAATGTTTATAAACTATTTCACAGAATATATTTCCTTTTGAAGCAGAGGACATAGGGCTTGGAATCACCTTTCTCTGATGATGAGTCATTATTATCATTTTCTATTCTTTCCACTTTCATTTGACGGAAAGCTGTCAGCTCCTTTTCAGCCATTATGGGACACAAACTCTTCTATCTTCCTATCTTTATTCAAGTCTACTCATTTCCTGGGAACTAGAAAGGCAATTCAGTAATGTTACAACATATTATACTAAAAAGTGAAATCATGAATGAAATTCTGAGGTGGTGCTGGGAAGACAGAACATGGCTCTATCTTGTGTACCTGTTTTTGGTGTCTGTATATCTTTAAAAATCTGATTTCAGCTGGGCGCCACCAGTGGCTCACGCCTATAATCCTAACTACTCAGGAGGCTGAGATCTAAGGATCACAGTTCAAAGCCAGCCCAGGCAAGAAAGTCCATGAGACTCTTATCTCCAATAAACTACTCAGAAAAAGCCAGAAGTGGCACTGTGGCTCAAGATGGTAGAGTACTAGCCTTGAGCAGAGGCTGAGTTCAAGGCCTAGGATCAGCATAAAAAAAAATGAAACAACAACAACAAAAAACCCCAAAATCTGATTTTGGCAGTGTGGGGTTGAGATGACAAGAAATCTATGCTTTCAAGTGGGCTGTCAGAAAACTTCAGAGTACTACTCAGATTTTCTATGAATCAAGCACTATGGATATAGAAATGAATAAAATACTCTCTCACTCCTTACAACATGTCCACAATCTAGCTGGCAAGGAAGGTTCATGCACGAGTAACTCACTGAAGGATGAGTAAGCAGAGTAAACTGGAAATAGAATGGGAAGAGACATAGCATGCAAAAGTGTAGCATCTTCAGAGATACTGGAAGCCTATTGAGAGTCAGGCTACTAAGATAAGGCCAGATAAAAATGGCAAGACCAGATGGCTAAGGGTCTTGAGTGTGCTTTTACAAACTTTCTGTGACATGAAATGCTAGGTGTGATATGATCATATATGAGCTTTAGAAAAGTATCAATTAGCAGACATAGAAAAGGAGTTGTCATGAAGAAGAAAATGAAGGCAGGAAGACCTTTCAGCAGCTTTCTGTTTAGGAAGATGAGTCCTGAAACAGGATAATGGCAGTAGAGACTAAAAATAGGATTCAGTGTTATAAAAGAGTTGGTGGGGGTTTTGTTGTGACGGGTCAGGAGGAAGGAGGAAGGATGATGGACATTAGCTTACAGCATGGGAAATAGGAGTATAGATTCAGCAAAGGAGGGTTAATAAAACTGATTTTAGTCTTAGTAAAGTTTGAAGTTTGATTAAGGCATCAAGATGGAACCACACATATAGATTGTAATTTTGGGTTTGGGAGGTGAGAAGATAGAGAGATCTAAGATAAAGATACTGATGGAGGGAAACATCAACATTTTGACTACAACTGAACACTTAGGAAGAGAGTATTTTTCCCTGATTTTACCACTTACTTATGGGGTCTAACAGAAAACAATCCCCAAACCTGGACATCTGTAGTCATAGGCTGTGTCAGTTTTCTGTCACTGTGACAAAATACCAACGGCCAACCCTCATCACTCAGGAACCTCCTTCCTGCAAATGGATCTGACCTTCCAACAGCCCATTCAGCTATGAACTCATAAATGAACCAAAGAGGTTAGCAGCACCCTTGTTACCCAATCATTAGTGAACAGCTGCGTCAGCTGGGGACCAGGTCTCCAACATCCGAGCCTTTCTAGGAGACACTCATATCAAACCATAAAACAGGCTCTTCTCATTTTGTTTACAGAACAACAATACTGGTAGGCTTCTTTATAACTCTAGATTATGATACCACAAAGGAAAAAAATTAGAGAGGCTAATTGGTAAAAATTTTCACATTTATATAGTAGATCTCATTTATAGATATAAATCTCTGTCTGAGTTTTAATTTTTCACTAAGCCCTAATAATATATATTTACCACTTGTTTTCTTTAGTTATTAAGCCTTCTACAGGCATAAAAATGCTTTGGGAAGGAAAAGTGGCAGAAATGGCTTTTTTAATGTCTTTGAAAACAGTACTCCCCTAAGTCTTAGTAGCTATAAGATTTACAGACCAGATAAAATTTTATGGACACTCATAATGATAAAAAATGGCCCTGTAATAAACAATCCATTAATCATCCTTTTACAGTGCTAGCCCAAATGAAAAGGTTTATATTTTAGGTTAACAAGTATAACAAAAAAAGGAAAAGGTGAATGACCAAAGATTCCTTCATCACAATCACATTTCCTGAAAATCTTTATGAAAAAAAAGAGATAGCACTTCAGCACTATTGTTTATGGGTTGACAGAGATTGTGGTAAACCAATCTGAATTTATCTTTCTTAGTATAGTAAGAAATGTTACAAGTGTTACTTAACAGCTATCTTTTGATGATGTATAAAAACCAAAATAGCTTATAACATCAGTTTACTAATTCCAAAAATAAATGCAGGCAAGAACTAGAGGTGAACTGACACATTTTTAACTTTTATCTGTCAGAATTTAAAACTTGTAAGTCAAGTCAGTAAACCAAAAGTCTTCTATAATGCATATATTCTGAGTCTTACTATTTGTGAACAAATGTTCAAAACTGAACAACTCATTAGGAAATAAATGGTTCTTATTTTAGGTTAATTCTACTTGACAAAATTTAGGGAGAACCTATACAACTAATTAGATCCCAAATCTTCAATCCTTAACACTCTTGAAATAATACTACACTCTGGTAATCTTTACAAATATTGTGTAAGATGCTTTATTAAGTGAATAAACTGACATACAATGAGAGGAAGAAATTGACCACAAAGCAAAGAAGCACAACATCTTCAAAAACATGGAATCTGTGAAGAAGAGATGCGTTTCAAAGCATTTCCTGACACTTTCCCCTCTATTAATAAATAAATTTGCTTTCTCTGGAAATTTGAAGTTATAAGCATCAGAAGTCTGGGCATAATAGTAAAGATGGGGAATAAAATTAACTTCCATAAAAGGGTTTAAACAGACATCAGGTGAGTTAGTGTATAAACCAATTCTCGTATATAGGACCGTTAGAAGTCAGTGTTTATGACTAAGTCATTTGCTTTTTTAAAAGAAGCACAGAGTCAGGTTATGAGTTAAAATTTCACAGCTCTCAGTGCAAATGAGAACTTTAGAAACAATCTAGTCTAGTCTAAGTTCCTTTTAGCTGTGGAAATTAGAACTAGCTTGTGGGAAGTAATGTTCCTGGTGAATAGCAAAGCTGATCCTCTTGGCTACTGTCTTTTTCTCTTTTGTTTTGTTTTCTTCTTGCACTGTACAGTAATGATCACAGCCATTTAATTACTATGTGTGCAAGTTTGTGGGGAGAACCCCCCCCAATTTACCATTTCAATTGCCATTTCCTCTGTGTGTGTGTGTGTGCATGCGTGCGTGTGTATGCATGTGCAGACTGAACCATCAGTGAAACGGAATCTATGAGTCAGCAAAGGGCTGTGGGATGCAGCCAGCCAGTTCAGGTGTAGGACTCTTCTCCTGTCTGCTTCACAAGGAAACAAGCCCACCATTCTGCTGGGTTTTACAGTCTTAGGGAGGGGATGATTCATTTGTTTTCAAAGCAACCATTTCTGACCCGTTAGCTCTCAGTATTTTTGTGGGTGTTTTTTTTGTTGTTTGTTTGTTTTTGTTTTTCAGTGCCAGTACTAGAGCTTGAACTCAGGGTTCTGGGCTCTTGTTTGGCTTTTTTGTTCAAGGTTAGAGCCACACCTCCACTCCTGACCTTTTGGTAGTTAACTAGAGATGAGATCCTCTCAGATTTGTCTGCCAGGGTCGGCTTTGAACTGTGATCCTCACATCCCAGCTTCTTGAGCAGCTAGGATTATTGGTGTGAGCCCATAATCAGTGCTTGGCTCTTAATGTTTTAAAGTAACACTTTGTGCTTATTTTTTTTAACATAGACAATTTTCTTGGTAGTTTTAAAGCAGGAGATGGAAGAAGAAAGAAGGCAGAAGAGAGCAGAAAAATGCTACATTTCTACCAGCACAACTATGTTTATTGTAGCATTATTTACCATAGCTAAGATATGGAACCAACCCAGATGCCCCTCAGTAGATGAATGAATCAAGAAAATGTGGTATTTATACACAATGGAATTCTATGCCTCCATCAGAAAGAATGATATTGCCCTATTTGTTAGGAAATGGAAAGACTTGGAAACAATTATATTAAGTGAAGTAAGCCAGGCCCAAAGAAACATAGGTCCCATGGTTTCCCTTATTTGCAATAACTAGTATATGTCTGGGACAAGTAAAAAGGTCAAAAGCTATATACATATGACCAGATAAGATGAAGTTAAGCGAAATGAACCCCAACATAGGGACACAAGTGTTTTTTTTCTTTCTTGTTATTGTTTTTAACTTATTAAGTACCATGTGATTTTTTTTTGTTGCTTTGTATGTCTCTCCCTGACGGTATAACCCCTGTTTTCATTGCATTTGATGTTGGTATAATTTGGGGAGGAGAAGGGAAGAAACAAAATGTTTAAATAGGGATACAGGTGGACCCATTGCAACAATGAGATGTACAAGACACTATGTTGAAAAATGAACTTTACAATTGTGGAGGTGGGAGGGAAGGGATGGTAGAGGAAAAACAAAGGAGGAGGCAACAATGCTTGATAAGAAATGTACTCATTACCTCATTACCTTGCTCATGTAACTGTAACCCCTCTGTACAGTATTTTCACAATAAAAAAACATATAAAGAAAAAAAAATGCTACCTTCTTCCTCCTTAGAGGCCAAACATACTTTTTTATTCTGCAAGTTTGAATTAAGTGTCTAATCTGAAGTTCATGGAAATTTGGTTATGTTTCTTTCTTTCTTTTTTTTTTTTTGTCAGTCGTGGGGCTTGAACTCTGGGCCTGGGTGCTATCCCTCAGCTCTTCAGCTCAAGGCGAGTGCTCTACCACTTGAGCTATAGCACCACTTCTGGTTTTCTGGTGGTTTATTGGAGATAGGAGTCTCATGGTCTCTCCTGCTCCGGCTGGCTTTGAACCGCGATCCTCAGATCTCAGCCTCCTGAGTAGCTAGGATTATAGGCGTGAGCCACCAGCGCCCGGCAAATTTGGTTATGTTTCTGAGTAGCAAAAGTTATTCAGATGGATGTTTACAGCGACTAATGTAGCACTGTCAGGAAGTTAAAAATGTGAACTTACTCAAAATGGGGTGTACTGCTGAGAAATTCCCACAGTCTTCAATGTGAACAGAAAAGGAAATTGCTCTTGGACGGGGGTGGGGTGGTACCTGCTTAGCCAAAGGGCTAAGCACTCTCCTACTTACGCCACATCTCCAGCCTTGTGTTTTGCAAGTTTTGGAGATGAGTCCCACAGAGTATTCTGCCCATGCTGGCTTAGAACTGTGATCCTCTGGATTCTTAGCTTCTTGAGTAGGATTGGAGGCATAACCCAGCAACACCTATCTGGGAGGTTGCTTTTCAAGTATTCAGTGATGAAGGCCACAGTCAATTGCTCTTCCTACACTATTTTTATACAACAATCTCTTAAGATGGAATACATAGCTCAACAAAAGGTAGACCTGCTTCTTTTCAGGTCAGCTGGTAGATCTTCTAGATCTTCCTTATTTTTTAAACAAATGAAAGACTTAAAAAAATCTTTTAAATAACATTGATAGATGAATGGATTCTACTTCATATATTGACTATTTCAATAGATGTCAACATTGTGTTGGAGACTGGTACATTTGGCATGTTTTTGATAGCTCAAATAAGCAATTTTTTTTTTTGGTTAATGATAGCATTTTACCTAGGAGGTATTTGGATCAATATACAAAAATGCAACCTTTCTCATTATCTCTTAAAAAGAAGAAAAGCAAATAAAATATGTAAATTAATAGTTCATATACTAGGCTGACATAAAACAGCAGTTCAAATAACTCAGTGACACAAGAAGATAGAAAATAGTATTAAATCAACCCACTGAAAGTTCTGACATTCAAACTTTTATTGGAATTTCTGAATGAGAAATCCTGCTGCTTGTGGCTCATGAGGAAGAGCTGTCAGTAAAATTAAGTTTCCTTTGAGTTTACATATTCCATCTGCTATAGAAACCTACAATACCACATTCAAGTAATAAGACAGAATTAATAATAAACTTGTTGTAAGATCTCTAGGAGAAACCCTTAGATTTTTATAAAATTATATTGTTTTGTCAAAAACAGTTACATAAGCAATTTCTTTAAAATATTAATCTAAAAAAACTAAAAGAGACAGATTTATAATGCCAGGTCTGGGGTGTGAAATTGGGGCCTGGGAGCTCTCCCTGAGCTTTTTTGCTCAAGGTTAGTGCTCTACCATCTGAGCCACAGCTCCACTTTTGGCTTTTTTGGTGGTTAATCAGAGATAAGAGTCTCACTGGGATGGCTTTAAACCACAGTCCTTAGATCTCAGCCTCCTGAGTAGCTAGGATTACTGGCATGAGCCATTAACTCACTTTGGTTAATAAACTTCTAAAATGCATAAATGTGACAGCACTTCAAAACCTAATGGGTCTACAAGTTGCTGGGATAATCAGTATATCAAAATATATGAGATACCAGTACAATTAAGCAAATGGTCTGTTGTGTTAATGTTAGCACATTTAGTCAAATAGTCAATCAAGAAAATGCTGTACAAGGTTTGTTATGTTTACTGGGAAAACAAATCCTTCTTAGCAACTGTTTGAGTAAATCTCTCAGCTGTTACAGACCTTATTAGTAGCCTGTGATTAAAAAAATATGGATTGCTAATACTGTACCTTGACTCATCTACTTTCCCATCTGCTAGCAATTCTAACAATATGAACTATCAACAGAACGGCTAACAATTTCCTATGGCATTTTTGATGCTGAATTGCCTATAGTATTTTGTAAGATTTACCAGTGCATGCCCCAGACAGTTTTTGGGCTTTTTGTGGTCTGGAGTGGCATACTCCTTTTCCCCCTAATATTCCATTTTAGCTGAATTTTTTCCTATGTTGAACAGAATCTGGTTTAGTTTTAGAAGATACTGTTCATGGAGACTGCCACACTCCTTTAACTAAATGAGAGCAGGAAACACCAAAGTCCTAGTAAAACCCAGTTAAATCCACTGGTCAATTTGGATTAAAATAAATAAGTCTGAGGGACTGTCTAGGTAGGATATCAATAGGAGAGGAAAAAGGAGAGGATAACAGAAGCTATTAACAAATAATCAATAATAATAATAATCTAATAATCAGACTTTGAAAAAGGGAGAAGGTGAGAGAGGGACTATGGGAATATAATAAGGAGGGGTGACCTTCTTTAAAATACATTGCTTACATCTATGGAATTATCATAATGAACCCCCCCTTGTACTATTATTCTAATAAATAAAAAACAAAAAACATTTACCAAAGTTTTGATAATTGGTAAAGTGTTTGGAATCACTATCAATTTTAAATCCATTTGAAAAGAATTCAAATATTATGTTGTTAAAACTCCTATTCAAGAACAGAACGTAATGTATTAACTTTGCTGATGTTTTATTATAGTAATTTCCAATAAATACTTAATAGCAATGATGAAGCCATAAATAAGGGCTTCTTGATCACTATCAATCTTAAAGAAAATTAACGATATGACAAATATCTGTTGCACAAGATTATGAGCACTAAAAATGTTTGAAATATACTTATATCTAGCTGGCTAGGTAGTTGAATCTATATGGAGCTATTATATAAACTTAGAATAGGGCTGGGAAGGTGGCTCAGTGGTAGAGCGCTTGCCTTGCATGCCTGAGGCCCTGGGTTCGATTCCTCAGCACCACATAAGCAAAAAGTAAAAAGCCAGAAGTGGCGCTGTGGCTCAAGTGGTAGAGCGCTAGCCTTGAGCTGAAGAGCTGAGGGACAGCGCCCAGGCCCAGAGTTCAGGCCACACGACCGGACCCAAAAAAATAAATAAAAAAAAAACTTAGAATAGTTTAATTTTTCTCAGTCACATCTTTTCAGCTGAATTGTACCAAATTTTCTTGATTTCCCTTAAGGAATGTTGGGAAGATTTCACTGATTTCGGGTCACTTTTAGACACTAAAAATCCACATCAATTATAAATTTAAATCTTGTTAAGTCTGTGTGCACACATGTGTGTTTGTATATTTTCTGATGTGGTGGACAGGTGCTCATTCTTCTTGGAAAGGGACATCCAGACCCTCTTTGGGGTGAAGTATTGTCTGATCTGGCCTGGAAACCATCTAGACAGCATTAGCATGTCTAACCTTTTCTTTAGAGCCCAGAAGTCATGGGGGTTCTTCTTTGCATTCAAGAAAAGTGAGGAGTCTACTCAGCTCTTCTTTTCCTAGCATACTATAGGGTCCTGATATCCTGAAGGCCCTGGTGCTACCTACAGAAATCTTCTGTCTGAAGAACTCCTTATAATAGAAGCAGATATCAGTGTCTATGTCCAGGAACTTGTTCACTGAGTACTGTTTTAATTGCACAACAGTGGGTGTGCAGGTTCAATGAGTTTAGTAAGCAGCTACTACATTCAGCTTTTTATTGGTTGAATGGGATCTAGTGAACTTTTTGCCTGGTCTGGCCTTGAATTGTGATCCTCTTGGTCTCAGCTCCCCAAGTAGCTAGCAGTAAAGGTGTGAGCCACTGCTCCCAGCTTGTAATGGATAATTTTTTTAAACAGTGAACCAATAAATAGAAATAAACAGGACCCTAGTACTTTGGTTTTGAAATATCCAAGTCTGTAGTTCTTTTAAAAGATTAGAGAGTAGCTGGGCACTGGTGGCTGACACCTGTAATACTAGCTACTCAGGAGTATGAGATCTTAGGATCACAGTTCAAAGCCAGCCTGGGCAGAAAAGTTCCTGTGAGACTCTTATCTCCTATTATCCACTCAAAAACCAGAAGTGGTACTGTTGGCTGAAGTGGTAGAGCATGAGCTTTGAGCACGGAGAAGCTCAGGGACAGTACCCAGGCCTTGAGTTCAAGGCATATAACCACCACCACTAACAATAAAAAGATTATAGATTAAGAATTATGGTCTAATAGCTATTTAAAAATATGAACTCAAAAAACACTGCAAATGTTATGCTAGATCAAATTCATCATTCTTATTAAATGAGCTTAGAAAATAAAAAAATTACCAACAAGAAAATATTTTAAGTTTCAATTGTAGAATGGCATGGTTTGTGGCTAAAACAGTTATTTCCAGCTATTAACAGACAATTATAAAAATTCAATTAAAATATCACAAATATTCAGGGGTGTATAGGAGGACTATTATGAAAATGTTCAAAACATAAAGCTCATGCTTGCTGTAATAATAAGTGTTTTAGGTAAACCAACAAGTAAAACCAATTGGATAAAATTGAAGCTGTCAGCACTTATCTCTGTCCTTTCATTAATATTTTCTAAAACTATGTTCATAAGTGCTACTAACCAAAGGCAAAAGAAGTTAGGAAAGGAGATGAAAGGAAGATGGAACTAGCCACTTTTTCTCTTAGATGTGTCTTATGTTTGAGGCATCAACTTTCAGCAGCAAATGCCTCAGCTTTTTGAGTTCTGGTTTAGAGAGATGACACAGTACTTGTACATTACATTATCTTATACTGGATAATTACTGTGCATTCATTATTGAGAAAGAGAAGACATTAATGTGCTAGTGCCATTTGCACACACAATAGCTTAACTGTTTACAAATGAAAACTTTCACACTTAAAACAACTACAGCAAATGTGTGGTCCGTGGGTTTACCTTTTTTTGGAGAAAGGAGGGAATAATACCAAATTGTTTTCTAAAATTGTTTTTGTTGGTATCAATTCTATAGAGAACATGGCATTAAAATTTTGTTTCTAATATTACCTGGTAAAACAAGTGCTTTCTCAAGTTTTCATGGAAGTTCAGTGCTAAGGCTAGATCTAGCTGCAAGCTTTGCTAAAGGAAGCAAGGCCTTTTCTTAACTGCCCTCAAATAGAGACACCCATTTTTTTCACTACTAACGTAGATGTGGCTAATCTGACTGCATCTATTTACTGGGATGCTAGGACATTGTGGTCATGAGTGGAAACTTGAGCTCTGGTTTAAATAATACATTAATATGAAGTAAATTTACTGGTCAATCTTTACATTTTATTTTACAGGATGAAATTTCAGCTAACTCTTTTAAAAGTCCTTTTTATATGAATAAAAGGAAAAATGCATCTTTAATTACTAACCAAATGAAAGACATACTGCTGGTTTACCTCCGGTGGGAAAAAAAAAGAATAAAATAGTTAAGTGGTTATTAAATTCAGTGTGGGGGCTGGGAAGATGGCTCAGTGGTAGAGTGCTTGCCTTGTATGCATGAGGCCCTGGGTTCGATTCCTCAGCACCATATAAGCAGAAAAAGCCGGAAGTCGTGCTGTGGCTCAAGTGATAGAGCGCTAGCCTTGAACTGAAGAGCTGAGGGACAGTGCCCAGGCCCAGAGTTCAGGCCCCATGACCAGCAAAAAAATAAATAAATAAAAAAAATAAATTCAATGTTTTCTTGGAAGAACTATTCATTGTTAGTAAGTGATGTTAACAAGACATGTAGTTGACTGTTATTCAAAGACTAGCTATCCACTAGAAAATCTGAAATTATTTTGCATTCACAGACAGTATCAATTAACCTTCAATGTCAAGTAAGTGATGAAACGGCCATAGTGATGAACACCCCATGCCTCGTGTCAACAACAGATAAGGCATTTTCCAAAGCAGGGTTTTTTTGTTTTGTTTTTATTTTTTGGTCGGTTGTGGGGCCTGGGCGCTGTCCCTCAGCTCTTCAGCTCAAGGCTAGTGCTCTACCACTTGAGCCACAGCACCACTTCCGGCTTTTTCTGCTTATATGGTGCTGAGGAATCGAACCCAGGGCTTCATGCATGCACAGCAAGCGCTCTACCACTGAGCCACCTTCCCAGCCCCCAAAGCATTCTTAAACAAGAACATTATAAGAGAAATTTCCTTTGCCTTACTAGATCCAACGTAGAGGAGCAAAACAAGAAAGGATAAAATAATTTTGAAAAATACTATATACAAAGGAATTTCCTTCAGATGGAATAAAATACTGCAGGCTGGTTCATATAACACTGCTCATAATTTGTCTCACTAATTCTAGACTACTTGATGTTGGAGTTATCCATATGACCAACCTTTTTCTGCTACAGTTCTTTAAACTATAGTGCTTAATTTTGTAAATGTTCAAGGCTCACCCTAGCCTAGATAGCACCAGTCTATGCCTTTCTTCTTATAGTGTCATCTACCAAAACCCCTCTTCACCTCTAAGGGAGGCCCAGGTCACTGGCTACCCAGCACCCTCTGGTGGTTATATTTGGCACCACATATCTTCAGCATAGTACATTTTACAGTCTTTTCTAGACAAAGAAGTAATTAATCACCTATAATATTTCTGGGCTATGGGTACAGAGAAAACTGCTCATATATAAATTTTAGACCCCCAAAAGTAAGCTATTAGAATGCTTCAGAGAAAATTTGTTCCTTTGAATGTATTTAAAAACCCATGGGTGAAGCTACTTAAATGAAAGTATCTGATCAGTACTTAGCTATTTAAAATGTAATTTATTTTCAGGCACTTATTCTACAAGTAATATTTTTCTTTTATATAGAGTCATATTGCTATAAATATGCACATCATAGCTAACATGTAGCATGGGTTTACCACTGCAGACACTATGTTGTTAACTCATGTAACAGACAAGAATCCTATGAAATTGTACCATTACTATGATCAACTTTCCAAGTTTAACTTTCTGAGCTGCCAAGAATTTAAGCTTCCCATAGCCAGGTGAATCCTAGTTACTCAGACAAATCCAAACTAATTGAGCACTGTGGTTCAAAGCCAGCCTGGCAGGAAGGACCATAAGATTCTTATCTCCAATACTGAAAAGCTGGAAATGGTACTGTGGCTCAAAGTGGTAGAGCACTAGCCTTGAGCACAAAAGCTGAGGGACAGCACCAAGGCCCTGAGTTCAAGCCCCAGGACTGAGACAAAAAAGAGGGGAGGGGCTAAGCTTTCCTAAGACATATAGATAATAAGAAATTTGGTTAGGATTAAAATCTTAGGCAATTTAATTTCACTTTAAAGAACTGCATGATACAATGAAGAGATATGTAATTTACTGGCCATAATAACTAAAAAAAATTTTCTTGGTTGGTTGTGGGGCTTGAACCCTAGGCTTGAGCACTGTCTATAAGCTGTTTTGCTCAAGGCTAGCTCTACCACTTTGAGCCACAGGTACTGGTAGCTCACACCTGTAATCCTAGCTACTCAGGAGGCTGAGATCTGAGGATAGTGGCTCAAAGCCAGCTCAGGCTAGAAAGTCTGTGAGACTCTTATCTCCAATAAACTACTCAGGGAAAGTCAGAAGTGGTGCTGTGGCTCAAGTGGTAGAGAACTATCCTTCTATCCTGGAAAGAAAAAACAAAGGGACAAGACCCAAGTCCTGAGTTCAAGTCCCAGGATCAGTACACACACACACACACACACACACACACACACACACACACAC
>NW_012267233.1:12132491-12215626 GCF_000151885.1 Dipodomys ordii | reverse complement strand
ACACACACACACACACACACACACACACACACACACACACACGTCCTGAGTTCAAGTCCCAGGATCAGTACACACACACACACACACACACACACGTCCTGAGTTCAAGTCCCAGGATCAGTACACACACACACACACACACCAACTAAAACAATTCTTTTTATAGTTTAGAGTGAGGTGTCATAGAGACTTTAAATTACATTCAAATTAGCTTAGATACTTGGAGGACACTGATGTTTAAACACTCATACGTAAATTAAAAAAGGAGTGGGGGGGAGAAGGTTGTGGGAAGAGACTGAGAAGAGGAAGTTGACTGGGATACAGTATACATTGTTTACATGAATGGAAATGTTACAATGAAAAAGAAATCCCCTTGTATGATTAATGTATGATAAAGAAAACCCTAAAGCAGTGTGCCAGCTGACTATACATTACCTAGCATGTTTATTCATATAGACCTTATAGTAGGGAAGAAGTTTATAATTAGCCACAAAACCTAAGATGTAATATTTTAAAATCATAATATAGTATATAGTACTTTCCATTTATATTGTATGTTTACATACATTAAATGAGCCTTATAATAATTCTATAAATAGATACAATCCTTACTTTCTAAGTAAGATGAAATGAGGCTTAGACTAATTAAGTAAATTGTATAAGTAACTCAATGCCCTCAAAAATGTCTTGGAGATCGAAAGTACAGTGAATTGGCTTAGGTTTATAGTCTTCATGCTGTGTTCTAAAGAGTAAAAAGAAAGACTTTTTTTTGCAAGAAAATCTTACTTAGGATGGAAAATTTTGCTTCACTTTATTTCTGTTTTGTTTACTGGTGAATAATTTACCAGTATTTACTATTGCTAAACTAGTAAAAATCCATATAAGGAAGAAATAAAATCAGAAAGTAAAATCTTACAGAAAACAAAATAAGAACAAGTATGAGTCATAAAACACAGTCTAAGTTTGGCAAAATTGTCCAAAAATTGTAAGATTAAGATCAATGATTTCATAAAGCACTTAGCATTTTTATAATTCTTTAATTTTATAAAGTATCTTTAAAATTTAGGTTACTTTTATAACCCCTAAGAGATCACTGGATGGCATAATCGTGTTTCCATGACTAACATTTAAAAAGTACTGCGAAAAGAAACCATTACTCTGTTTAAAAGAAGACATCTTGTGATTCTAACCACATCCCTTCCCCAGTCCTTTCAGCATAAAGCAATGTCATGTCTAAGAGTTCCTGATGCTCCATCCTCCACACTGATTTTAAGAGAAGTCCCATGCCTCCCTGTGATGGCAGTGGTTGTCTCATAAACCTAACTGCATTCCTTTCTCTGTGCATTTTCTAGCTCTCTTAATTCTACACTTTTCATATCAACATGAAATACTTTCTACCATTTCCCATTGAAATGAACAAATACAAAGTTTGAACCCATTACTCCTCCAAATGTCATAATTCCATCTCTTTCTTGAAAGGCAAATTACTCAGCATAGAGAAAATTGTCTCCACATTTTAAATTGATAATCACATTTCAATTCATTGCATATTGGCTTCTGTCCCTCTGATGCTCTCCAAAATGGAATCAAATGAATCCTTTTAATCTTGCTTGACTCTGCAAACTCAGCTTCTACAAATCTCCTCACAGCTCCCAGAATTTTTAGCTACTTTATGGTCACTTTCTAGTCTCTTTACGGGATGCTTCTTCTCAACCTCCAAAGTGTTAGAATTACTCAATGATTGCTAGACTTTTTTCCTACACATTCTCTATTTCCTAGGCAGTCGCAATATACATTCATTCTCTTGTCTTGCAGCAACTCTCATTTTCTATTTCTAATATAATTTGTCTTCTGGCTTCCGACCATAGCAATTCTGTTAGGATGTCTAGGATATCTCATCACATTATAATATTCAATAAGCACCTATCTGATAGGTATCTTCTAACCTGTTTGTCTTTGAACCTTTCCGATTTCATTAAATGCTTCTTGAACATTCATCTAGCTGTTGACAAGAATCTACCAAATTTGTATGTTACCATACCTATTCATACTGCCTGTACCTCCAATGCATATGCTTCCCTTCATCTTTTCTGACACCTTTCTTAATTTGGGCAGGATGTTTTAATAGTTTGCTAACTAGTTTTTCTCTGTGCTCCCACACCCTACCCCCAGGACCTCAGACGGGGACTGCATCCAGGGCCTTGTACATGCAGGCAAATGCTTTATCACTTGAGCCACATCTTTAGCCTTTTTTTAAAAAAAAATCTTGTTTTTGAGACATGGCTCTCTCTTTCTCTCTCTCTCTCTCTTCCTCTCCCTCTCTCTTTCCTCCCCCCCTCCTCTCATCTTGAACTCTGGGCTTGGGTAATAACCCTGAATGCCTTTTGCTCAAGGCTAGCACTCTACCACTTGAGTCCTAGTCTGGCTTTTTTCTGTGATTTAATTGGAGATCAGAGTCCCACAGACTTTCCTGCCTGGGCTGGCTTGCCTCCTGAGTAGCTGGGTCACAGGTGAGCCACTGGCCCCCGGTTGTGTGACATGATCTTGCTGGCTTGTGCTTGAGATCCTCCTGCCTCCACCTACTGCATAGTCAGGATTACAGGATTACAAAACAATCTCGCATCTCCTTCCTCTATTCTTGCTTCTATTAACTCTCCATATAGCAGCCAGAATTATTTTTGGGAAGGGAAGGGGAATCACAGAAACAGTGGGACAAAGGGTGAACCAATGCAACAGTGATATGCATTAAACACTACGCTGGAAATAAACTTACAACTGGGGTGGGGCAGAAGTGGGAGAAAATGAAGGAGGGGTAACAACACTGTTAAAAAAGAAATGTACTCATTACTCTGTAGATCACCTTTACAATAATTTTTTTATAGGTTATCTTAAGCTATGCCATGTCCCTAAGACCTTTAAATGACTCTATGTTGCAGGTAAAATCCTAACTTAAAAAATATGATTTGCCCCTGTGTAGGCCGATGGCTTTAACAGTGATACTTTTGCCAAAATTCTTATGTTTCTATTATTATTGTTTCTTTTCTGGTTACTTGTCTTTACCAAGTTCTTTTGCACTGGAGCAAAATTGTCCAGATATGAAGTACTATATAACTTTCCTTTGCTTAAATGACCTTACACTCCTCACTTTAGCTCCAAGTCTTTAACAAGTTCCTTTTACAGAGCATGTCTTTCTCCTCACGTCTGCCTGTTGAAACTCTCTGAATTTTAAGAATGAAGACTAAAGTCTTCTAAAAAGAATTATTTTTCTCTGTATTAAGAGAACTGTGTATGCTTCTGTTTAGCATATGCCACTATACTGCAATTTTTAAGGCAATTTTTGTCACACTAGAACTGTAGTGTGAGATATCCACAGGACTGGTTGTAGTGTTCAGATAAAAACATTTAGAAAGTACTGAACAAATGCTCATTAAATAAACCACAAAGGCTAAATGAAAGCATAAGCATATCTCAATAGTAGCCCTAATATCTCTAAAAATACTTTTACTGATCTGTAATCCATCTTGATTCTGTTTTGAGGTAGACTTTTGTTTTGGCTGGACATTGACAAGCTGGTATTCTAAGGTATTTTATTGATTGACTGATTGGTTGTGGGATTTGAACTCAAGCACTCGGGTACTCCTAGCTCTGCCTCTAGCCTTTTTTCTTTAGCTACTTTTCAGATAGATCTTACACTTTTTGTCTGGGCCAACCTTAGGCCAAAATTTAAATCCCTATGGCCTTTAGTTTTCTTTATTTTTATTTAAAGAATGGTTATCAAGGGGGAAACAGTACTACTATTCTAATAGTACTACTATTCTAATAATAGTAGGTATGAACTGGGATACCTCAACACAATCTAAGTATGATTTATCACTAACCCTTAATTTATAAGCTGTTTAGTGCAGAAACAGGTATCTTTTTTATGATCAATTTATTAGTGTTGCTCATTATTGTGCAATTAAAGATATTCAGGAAAAAGTGCCATATGAAGCATTAAAAATGTTACTGTGAAGTTTTCTGAAATCAAACTCATGTGTATATTCATATCTAATAAGCCAAATGCCTCATTTAATACATTAGCACAATTTTCAAGCCATACTAGGGAAGTATAACTTACATAGTTAACATCTAATGATGGCAGAAACCAGCTTTGTGGACTTGCAGGTTCAAGTATGGGAAAGCTGAGGTATATACTGAGGTATATGACGTTGGTCAGAAACACCAAGAATAGGAGTCAGAAGAGAAGACAGTACATAGCTCACCTATTTTAAGAAAAATCTGGGCAGAAGAACCAGTGATAGCAGAAATAGTCTATCTTAGGTTACTCAAAAGCCTTTTAAGTTTTAAGCATAATGGAAACAAGTTTAGAGTAGAATATATCTTTTATTAGACTGTTCTAAATGCTATTTGGGGGGGAGTAAACATATCACATCATTAGAAATATTAATCTGTACAAAGAAAGAATACGATTTGTTTAAATAACAAATTTATGTAACATTACAAAAATGAAGTCTGGGTTGAAACTGGCAAATTTGAAAATAAAGGCAAATTTAAGATTTCTTTCAAAGCATTGTCTTGACACCTATACTATGATAACATCCTCACTGTGTCCCTACATACTAAGATGTTGAAAATCTAAGCAGCAGATTTAACAATCACCACATTAGATTAGAAACGGTGCTAGTTCTTCCCATTGAATTTCTTGGTCTTTCAACCACTGACCTCCTCAGCTCAACCCCTAGGGAGTCACATGAATGACTCTGATTGATGAAGACAGTTGGTCATGTTTAAATACAATGCATGGAGTAACATGTTGCTCTAGTTCACTTTATAGTGAACTATATTTAGGACCATATGGATTATGCAAGCTTTAGATACATTTTAAGGCAAAGACATATATATTAGGCAGAAAAAACATTGATTCTTTTAATTTAACATAAAACATAATATTTTACTTTTAATACAACATACTTAAGCACAAATTGAAAGTTTTTAAATTCAAACATGGTTGAATCAGATAATCTATCATAACTGGGTTTTGGAGGGCAGATAAAAATTATGCAATGACTTTCTTGCAGGTATGAATATTTGGAAGCAAGAAAGTACAGGACCGAAGACTTTGTTGCTTTGCAAACTCTAATATTGGACAGACTCAGGTTTATACTAGTTAAGTGATAAAAGAGCCAAGGTAATTATCAGGCCTAGTGAAACACAGTAACAGAGTCATACTTTATATTATCTATAGTTGGGGCTTGAATTAATGTTCTGGTTATGGTGGTCCCCACTCCATTGTAACTAGGATTTTCATTCTAATAGAGAGGTGGGGGGGGAGGGGAGGATTATGGGTAGAAACAATGTTGCCTTTCCACCACTACTTCCCCATCTCAGGTTGAGAACTGATGATCATATTATTTGGGCAAATCAAAAAGCCAAATGCATACACAGATTGACTCTTGCAATAAAACAAAACTTACCATAAAACAGTGACACTTTTATGATATACGTAATAGATACTGAGCCAAGTGATAATTACTCATAATCAATTTCATCTAAAAACCAAAATTATTTTTTATGGTCAACCCAAAATATTTTCAAATTCTCATTTATAAATTAAATCACTTTTGATGATTTTCCCTACAACCATACATAGTTTAATAATTTTACATAAAAGGAATTTAGAGCATAGTACACAAAAATATGCTGCTCTGGTACATTGATTGATTCATGTTCAGGGGCTTGAAGAAGAGCCAGAGCAAGAGGAACAGGAAATAAAATCACCATGTAGAAGAAGTTCCCCAATAATAGAAGGAAAACATCATTCTTGACATTAAGGATGGGAAATTGAAGCCGAGGAAAATCTGTACAAACCATGACAAACTAGCCATGGTGTTCCTCATTAACTCTATCTTATTACCAGTACTAGCCTGACCCTGTTTGTTTGGTTGCATTTTCACATTTTACTACTCTTTGTCTAATTCAGTATTTATATATTTAATTGCATTTCTGGGTCTTCATTACTGCATGAAGATTTCTGTGTCATGTACAACTTGTATAAAACCAATTGGTATGTTTTTACCTTGATCTACCTGGAGCAATCTAATTCTCAGCCTCAGCTGAAAAGACTTCAAAAACAGGTATCACACACAAAATCCTTAAGACAAAAAAACCAACTATAGCCCCCTAAAAGCCACTGTCCGCACCTAACATTCACACAGGATGGAGTGCTCCTGGTATTCTCAGTGTTCTTCCTCGAGTCCATTAGTAGTTCATCCAGACACTTTCCATCTATGTTTTCTACACAAAAGGGCCAACCTGAAGCTCTGCAACGCAGGACAGGTCTGGGAGCCTGGATTTCTATGGTACCAAGTTGTAATGCCTTGCCTGGCACAATCATCACATGGAGAGATTGGTCCTAATGAAGGCAAGGGACAGGGAAGGGAAAGGATAGGAAGGAAAAACTCTAGTCACTTTCAGGGTTTCTCTAGCATGAAACCGGTGACATGTGCAGCTGGATGATTCTTTGTTGTGTTGTGCTGCTTTGTGTTCTCTTGTGTGCTGTCAGATGTTAGAAGTAGCCCTGGCTGCTACTCACTAGATACCAGTAACATTTCCTAAGTTGAGACAACCAAAAATGTCTTCAGACATTATCAAATGGGTCTTAGAGGGCAAATCCACTCCAGTTGAGAAACTGATGATCTAGTTTAGAGCCTTGTGCTTAAAGTAGAAAGAATATTAAGGATGGAAACACCTGAATTTAGACCTTTGGGTTTTGTATGGAAGAAACTAGTGGCTTAGTTACATGTGTCCATGATGCTGTGTAATACAATGTCAGAGTGAGCACCATTAGAAGTCAGAGGATGTGAAAGAAGTTTGTCAGGAAGATCCTTTCAATCCCCATTAGAAAAGCTGATCCTCAATCTAATGAAGAATACTCAGACTCCTCTAAAGACTCTGGCTCATGAAGTCTCTCAGGAAGCAGACTGAATATAGGATCTAGGAGTGGGGTAAAATCAGGGAAGGGAGTTGAGAGGTAAAGGGCCTAATTTTTTTGGGGGGGTCCGGTCGTGGGGCCTGAACTCTGGGCCTGGGCGCTGTCCCCCAGCTCTTCAGCTCAAGTCTAGCGCTCTACCACTTGAGCCACAGTGCCACTTCCGGCTTTTTTCTTTTTGCTTATGTGGTGCTGAGGAATCGAACCCAGGGCCTCAGGCATGCAAGGCAAGCGCTCTACCACTGAGCCACCTTCCCAGCCCTAAAGGGCCTAATTGTAGCTTAAGATCAAATCAAGTTTGTCTTTTGAAGAACAAAGAACTGAAACGTGAAAAAGGTGTAGTTTAGTCTTTTAGCCAATTTTTCCAGAACAGGTACCTGGAGTTCTCACAGAGGAAGTTCGTGGAATTCAGACAGACCCTTCCCTGTATTCCCATAGGGACTTTAGATGACTAAAACTAACATTAAAAAGCGAAAGGACATAGTCCTTTCTTCCTAACCATTTGTAAAGTTGTACGTGGAGAAAAACTGCTTTTGTTCAGTTTCTGAGACTTTCAAAGACAATGGAAGTACTACAATTCATTTCAGAGTTGTTTTGAAGATTACCAAGACTACAGATGTTAGAAGCCTAACACAAAGGTAGGCGCAGCTGGTTGCCTGCTCCATCCTTTATCTCCCTTTCAGCTCATGTACATACATGTCCACATCTGTGCTATCAGAGCTTTCCTTTGCTGTTCTTGTATCTGCTTTATCAGTGTCTGTCTTCATCTTGTCCTGGAATTCCTGTCTCAGCTCTAGTGACAAAGAGTACATGTCTCAGGTACCAATGGGAAAACACAAGAAAAAGGATTCTGCTGCAAAGGTAACAAACTTCCTATCACAATTTTTCTCTGGTTGGGTTTACCAGGGTAGAGACAAGGGAATTTCTGCTTGATTGTACACATCTGCAGTTTAGCAGAAAACTTGAGAGTCAGTTCAAGGATAAAGAAGCATATCTGGAGTTCAACTTTTGCTGTGTCAGAGAAAGTTCCTAATAGCCTAACTCTTTTCACAGATAATAATCTTACACCATTGGCAAAATAAACCAACTACTGAAGGCTCTGGAGAATGAACAAAAACATATTGTTCTCCACCATGAGAAATCATTTACAATGTCTGGGATGTAATCCAAAATTATTTGAAAAGGAAGAATCAGGAAAATGTGGTCCTCTCCTAAGAAAGCGAGTCAACAGAGACTAACCTTGATATGACCCAGATATAAGAAGTAACAGGATTGTATAGCAGCTATAATTATACTCAGTGGGGTAAGGGGAAATATGCTCATAATAAATGAAAAACTGGGAAACCTCAACATAAAATAAAAAATAAGAGATTTTAGAAGAGAAAAATTCAACATTTACTTAATAAACATCAGAGTACAATGGATCTGACAAAAAGTGACTGGAAAAAGACCAAGAGAAATGATCCAATGTGAAGAAGATAAAAACTTGAAAAACAAGTGAACAGTTTCAGAAATATTGTGAACAATACCAAAAGGTTTAACATAAACCATTGGAGTTCCAGAATGTGAGAAAGAATGTGCAAAAAATGTGCAGGGAAAAAATAAAGAATATGCAAAAAATTTACAAGATGCTAAAAACTGCAAAGAAAAAACCCCCTCAAACCTACCAGTCAAAAATATATGACTAAGTTTATGAAAAATAGAGACAAATAACATCATATACAGGGAACAACAATTTGAATACTCAGATTTCTCTCTAGAAAAGCTCAGAAGACAAATGGAATATTTCATAATTCATGGTAAGTATACTTTGCCTTAAAGACATGGAGAGGTCAAAGTGAATGGATGTAAAAAAAAAAATACAGCTTGCAAATAGTAAGCAAGACCAGAGTGGCTATACAAATATCAGGGGGACAGCATATTACCTACCTAGCTGCCACAATATAAATTAAAAACTAAACTAAACCACCAGCCAGCACTATTATGGACAAACAAAAATTTCTTCAAATGTACCAGGACACTAAATTCAAACTGTATCAGATAATCTAAGTGGCAATATTTCTCTTCACAATGATCAGCATACACTACAATTACTATAGAGGTTATCAAGAGAAAACACAATCTTGATATACTTTCCTCTATTGTCTTTCTACACCCATAACAAAATCAAGTATCTTAATAAAAATCTCCTCAGAGGGTCTCTGTTTGGGTACAAAGCTTTAGAATATGCACTGTATCAAAACTTCCTGGGGAGGGCTGGAGGGATGGCTCAAATGGTAGAGTGCTTTGCCTATCAAGTGCAAAGCCCTGAGTTCAAGCTCCAGTACCACCCAAATAAATGAAGGAACAAATTTCCTGAGGAACACATACGCTAACAAATAAGTCAAATGTTAATAAAAACATATATTTACCATCTAGAGTTAATAACTGTTAACATCTTTTTGAATTAAAATTAAATGAAATTCAATTCCTTAGTGAAAAGTGTTAGAAGAAAAACTGGCTGGGAGGGATATATTAAAAATACCTTCTTTCTTTCCCTCTGCCGATTCTGACACAGCCTTGTGAGGGGAGGGTAACAACTATATATTTGGAGAAAGAATCTCACACGATTCTAATATATATCAACTATTGCTTGAAAAAAACATGGATAAACACTAAGATGAGAACTAAGCCTTTTTCTACTTGACTACTTGACTGCATAGTGCACAGTAGGCCTCTAAGGAATATTAGCTGAACAGCTGAGTAAAAAATAGCTGGATGTTTAAGATTTGTAAACCTCACAGACTTAATAATCTCAAGATAGAATTATTGTAAACATTACCTTACCTAGAAAAACTGTTGGTCAGAATATGTTTGGAATTTTTTCTAATGATGTAATAAAATTTTGATAATCAGTTTTTTTCTGTACTTGTCACTTAGTAACCTTACATACTAAAAAAAAAATTAAAGAGCATCATTTATTCAAACGAATCTAGTTTCACATTTCTCACCATTTCCCTGAGCAAGCATCGAAGATTAACTTAAAAGGTCATGAAGGAATTCAAATTCGAGATTTTTCTTGTCTCCATCTGGACACTTTGAAATAAATGTAAAGGTAGACTAATACAATTTCAACTCACCAAGGAGTTGAAAGAAAACAGCCTGTAGATGGATTTTTTTACATACAAATCTCATAAATTAATATAGTAGTTATCTGGATCAGTTATCTGTATTTAAAATGTTACTTCTCCCTCAGTAAAAATCTATGCAAAGGTTTGAAATCTTAGAGTGATAAAGAGCAAAGCTAAATGTTCCCCAAATTATTTTACTTAAAGGGTGAACAAATGTGATCATGCTATTCAGTATACATTGTGACCTATGAAACTTGTGTGCAGGATGGCAGGCAGAAACTGGAGCAAAGTGAAGGAAAGTGACATTATATAAAGGAAAAAAGTGTACTCATTTCCTGACTTATGAACTGGTAACCCCTCTGTACAACATCTTAATAAAACTGTATTAAATGTTTTCACTTAGCTCTTTCTAAATATTCTTTATAAATTTTATAAGGATTAAAAAGAAATATACATAGAAAATACACTAATTTGTAGATAAAGACAGATTAACAATGCCTAGAATGGGTAGACTCATTTTCTTTTACCTTGGATATCTTCTTCTATGAGATGACTCTCAGACTGTCTTAACATTTGCTCTGAAAATCACCCATTTTCTGACGGCATTCCCGTAGACTCTGTGCATGACCTCTTAATTTCTTGGAGCCTAACTCTCCACATATGTGAAATGGAGAGAATAATTGCTAGCTACCTCCCAGAAATTCTAGATGATTTAATGAAACAGGGCACCAGACCTGCATGATAAGTCAATTACTCCCTGTGTAGTCAAAGATATACTGTTTATGAGATGCAGTGATTCTAAGGCTAGGAAAGTGTTGTATAGGCATTACAAATAGCAAGTTTTTGATTTCCCGAAGTATTTACATTAAATATTTTGGAAAAACATAATAACCTAGTACAAATAGGCCAATACTTTATAAGGCATTTTGAGTTTGGTAGAATGAATTTATCTTCAGGCATTTAAAATGCTGTTTTGACTAAGTAATGAGAAAGGAGAGGAAAAGGGACACAGAAAGAGAAAACAGGAACATCCCATCTTTTAGGACAAATGGATTTAAAGTAATAAAGGAAAACTCTAAAGTGAATTTAAACCAATCAGAGGAACAGCCTTGGTGCCCTAAACTACGTATTTAATTGAGCCAAGTTCAGAGTCCACTAATTTCAGCTTGCTTAAAGCAAGGTTAAAATGTTGCTCTAGTATGGAAAGATGTGGATCATGAAATGAGATCCAATTCTTATGAAGAGATTTAACCTAACAGCATTTATATCATTAATACAATACACATTAATAAAGGCAGTAACAAACAATTTCAGATTAGTGAAGAAATAGTTCACACAGGATGGTCATGCTCTCACAAGTTAAAATGGACAAAATTGATTTTTTACACCAGATTAGCCACACAATATTAATCATATAAAATATTTCCTTGAAAGTCTTGGCACAAAAATGGGCCAATGTGTTCTGTTGTGGCTATTTTTTTCCAAAGTAAATTTAGATGGGGGGAAAAAACTTTAGAAAGCAATCAAAAATTTCAAAATCAATAAATTCAAATTGTTTTAAAGGCAGTAAATACACAGGCCTGCCAAATGCTGTAGGAAATTGATGTACAATCTGTCTGGCAGCTGGACCATGTGAAAAAATTTTAGGAAAGACCTTAAAATAACCAAGATTCTGAGGGTTCTTATTTTATTAAGACTGTTTTTCCTCCTTCACACACACAAAAAGGTAAAGAAGCAGAGATGGAATAGCTAATTTATTTTAGGGAGTGGTGAATTATCTTCACTATCTTAAACTGGTATTTTCATTTGGATCTAGCTCAGAAGAAACAGTTTATCATGGTAATTAAGACCAGCTGCTAAGTAGCACAGATTTAAGTTATCTACGAAAACTTAAGGGTGTGTCTGAAAACTGGGAGTAAGAGAGTACTGGGGGGAAAAAAAACAACCCATAAACCAAAGTGCTAAGCTCCTAATATTGCTACCTCCAGTCAGAGAAAATTAGTGTCTCCCTTTTTAAAAACTACTTTTTAACGATCTGCTTCACTGATTCAACCTTCAACACTAACAGAATGAGATTTGTTTTTTGAATTATATGGGCTACTATGCACATATTCTAAGTTTGAATTTTTTTCAATATGAGGAAGCCATTTTAAATAATTTCCTTTTTCTAAAAATTGAAGAAAAAAGCCAGGTGCCAGTGGCTCATGCCTGTAATCCAGTTACTGAGGAGGCTGAGATCTGAGGATTGCAATTCAAAACCAGCCTGGCCAGGAAAGTCCTTGAGCCTCTTATCTCCAATTAACCACCAGAAAATTGGAAGTGGTGCTGTGGCTCAAGTGGTAGCGTACTTGCCTTGAGCTGAAGCGATGAGGGACAGCACCCAGGCCCAGAGTTCAAGCCCCATGACAGACAAAAAAAAAAAAAAAATTGAAAAAATTTAAACCTAGTCATTAAAACCAGTACTAGTTTGATAATACTAAGTCATTAACATTCTGAGTAGATGTACTAATTTATTTTGTTCACTTAAAAATTACGAAGTAGGGGGGCTGGGAAGGTGGCTCAGTGGTAGAGCGCTTGCCTTGCATGCATGAGGCCCTGGGTTCGATCCTCAGCACCACATAAGCAGAAAAAAAAAGCCGGAATGGGGCTGGGAAGGTGGCTCAGTGGTAGAGCACTTGTCTTGCATGTATGAGGCTCTGGGTTCGATTCCTTAGTACCACATAAGCAAAAAAAAAAAATTACTAAGTAGGGCTAGTGGGGTCATGGCTCAAGGGGTAGAGTATCTGATAAGCAAGCACTGGGGCCCTGAGTTCAAACTCCAGTACTCCTCCCACCAATTTTTTTTTTTTTTACAAAAGTAGTATACTTTTAGTGTATTGCAGTGTACTCAAAACAATAGCAAAACAAAAATGTACTAAAGCATAAAAGTCCACTGACTTTCTACCCCAATGACCCAACTCACTAGGGAAGACATTTTTTCCAACACACACATATGTAACACATGAGTATTTTCATAAAAATGCAATCATTGTTCTCTTCTGAATTTTTATTTTTATTTTTATTAGAAAGTCTATCATAGACAACTTTCTCTGTACATATAAATCTATGACTCTGCTTTGTGGGGGGCAGACATATGTGTAGACATATACTCCTAGAACATTCCACCACACTCTGTCTCTTTCTTTCACTTGTTTATTAATTCTGTCAACTTTTACTGGATGCCTATCATATTTCAGGTGTAATGCTAGGTTGGGTATGATAATTGCTGGGAGATGTGTAGGGGCAACTGCAGGTGTTCCAAAAATAGGTGGAGGAGTTAGGTCAGAAAATATTTTCTAGAGGTAGTATACCTAAATCATTCTTAAAGGGTTGATAAGTAGTTATGGAAAGAAGTGCCTGAACTTAAGACTAGGATATCATAATACAAGTTCATGGATTACTAAAACCAATATTTATTCTAAAACAATTTCCCACGATTTTCTTTTTTTCAAAGCTAATGTGAATAAAATACTGGAACCAGATCTTCAATACTGCAGTTAATAATGATTAGTCTAAACTATGTTATATATAATGGAAAGCATAAGATTTAATATTGAAAGATTCTCTTTTTATTACCTAATCATTATGTGTATATATGTAAATACTTATACACAAAGTATTGCATACTACCTACTGAAGAATAAAATAAAGCTAGTTATTCTGGTATTCCTGATAAAAGTAAACAATCACTTTTTATGATTTATATAGAAGAATTTTATTTATAAACTCAATGCTATAGTGGCAGGCCAGATGACTATCCATATACAACTAGTCAAGTTGAATTTCACATAGAAAGAACCAGTATTGTTGTCTAGAAGCCAAATCCACTTCAGTCATCCAAAATTTTATGCAGTATATTTTATGGACAAAGTATTGTGTGAAGCTCTCAAAGAGTCAACTGAAGACACGTTCTTCTCTACAGGCTTCCAATATATTGCTGAAGACATAAATAGTAACAAATTATTACAACTTAAAGAGAGCACAAAGAAGAAGAGATTGATTACAACTAGAAGAACTGGAAGTGTTCATAAAAGGAATAGGTTTAAGTTGAGTAAGATCTTAACACAACAATGTAGGGTATTCTGCAAAGACCCAAGTAAATAAAGGAAAAGAAGTAAAAGAAGTAAAAGCCTATTGTACATGTACATGCTAAAATAATGAGAGGCCAGGGTGGGATGAGCTTAGAGTGCTTAGAAAAGACAGCAGTGGGAGGTAAGGCTGGAGGCAGATGAGGGAAGATTACAAAGAAAAGTAGTTACAAACCAACAAATTTCAGTCTATCCTACAGGAAGTAAAAAAGCCATTAAAGATTTTTCAAAGGGAATGATGTGATCATAATAAAGGCACATGAATTAGAATGGAAAAGAAGACATGAGTAGGTATAGTGGCCTAAGACAAAGAGGTAATGTAAAATTGATTGAAGACAGCAGTCTTAGAAACAGGAGGAAGAGAATAGAGTGAAAAAGACACATTGTGGAGGCAAAATAGTATAAGAGAAAAAGCCAGGGCTCTAGGAAGTTCTCTATTTGAATTGTAGGTCCTCCAATAACTTGTTTCTGGTACTGGAAAAATTTAAGTCTTTTAAGCTATTAAGTTCCTCATCTATAAATTAGAAATAGCACAACTGCCTGTGTGAAAAAATTATGAGGAAAAAATATAGAAAGTTATCTAGGTAAATTAAATTGACACATTTATTCAACACCACATAAATGATAAAAGAATAAAATGTAAAAGAATGTGTATAAGGACACTAAAGAGCATGTAAAATTGGTAATTCAATGAAGCCTTCATAGCAGCAATGTCTGAAGCAGGCTATACATAATTTGGAGATATTTTACTTTTGCCTAAGTGATCAGGTTCTCCATTTTCCCACAGTGTTCAAATCCCAGGGCAGTATGCAGTCTGAATTTAAGGGGATAAAATGGAAAATGAAGAAAAAGTGGTAGGGAAAAAAGTGAATTGAAGGGAGGAAGACGAGAGGAAAACAAGAGGTACATGAATGAAACAATATTTGAAAATATTTATAAATAGGTAATAGGTAATATCTGCACAATGCCAAAACAGCTAAACCAAAATGCAAGAATCTGACAAGGTCCAGTTTAGTAAACTTTTCTTAACAGATAAATTTGATTAGTGGTGTGATTGTCAGTGTCAAAAGCCTTGTCTGAATGTTTGTTTATTTTGTGCTGGTCCTGGGGTTTGAACTCAAGGCCTGGGTGCTGTATCTGAGCATTTTTGCTCAAGGCTAGAGCTTTATCACTTGAGCCACAGCTCCACTTGTGGCACTTTGGTGTTTAAATGGAGTAAAGGGCCTCATGGATTTTCATGCCTGTTCCTGCTTCAAATCTTGATCCTTAGATCTCAGCCATCTGAGTAGCTAGGATTAAATGTGTAAGCTACTGATGCCTGGCTTGAAAAAGTTTTAGATTAAATTTAAACAACAAATCCCTTTTGTTTTGACAGTTTGTGTGCACTTGTATATTTCTGAGAGGTGTCTAAACCACCTCTTTCTTGAGAAAATGAGATAAAATATGATTAAAAATGTTTATTTTTTAATTCTTTCATGAAGTCAGGTAAATTTATCTAATTTATTCAATAAGTATTTACTAATTGTTTTCTTTGTGTAAGGCACTGTTGGGGGACACAGAGTGAATATAATGTGATATTTTATGATATAATGTGATATTTTGACACCCAGAAGCTAAGTCTTATAAATAAATACACTATAAAGTAGAAAGTGGTGTGTATTCAATAAGAGGGACAGATAAAATAACATATAGTATGATGGAGAGGCGATTGTTTTGAGCTGAGAAGACTGCCATTTCATTCAATAGCTGGATGTAGTGGTATGTGCCTGCTATCCTAGCCTTGTGAGAGACTGATACAGTTCCACACTGGTCCAGTCAAAAGAGTTCATAAGATCCTTTCACTGCAACAGAAAAAGCTACACATTATGGTGCAAGCCTGTCATCCCAACTATTTGGAGAAATACAAATAGGTAGATGAAGTTCCAAGCCAGCTTGGGTGCAACGGACCAGCTCGGCTGGAGCACTGGGACTGACGGGACAGGGATCTTGGGATAGGTGGGCAAGGAGTCGGCGAAGTGACAGACACAGACTCTAAAGAGTTGCATCTGAGTGTATCTTTATTGAGGAGAATTAACATTTTTTATACAGTGTGCGATTGTGCAATTTTTAAGAAAAGCAAAGCACTGATGGATTACATGAAAATTGATGACTATCCCACCAACTGTTTAAGCTAAGTGGTGCGAAACAAGTCTAGCATATAGTTTAATAGAATGCGTCATCTATTCAGCCTTTTTATGTTTACTAATTAACAAACCTAAGACAGGGCTATAGTTATATTGTACTCTTTTTATTTTTTCCATATATTTTCAAGTCCCTTTGAAACCATCCTAAAAACCACTTTCAGGTTAAGTCAGGCATTCTCCGTTTCCTATGATTTTAATCCCAATATTTGTTCACATAAATTTATAATTGTTATTTTAAACTATCTTATTGTTGTTTTAATAATAAACACCATAATGATCTAGATCTACCTAATCTTTGTATAAAATCTAATGAGTTCCAAAACACCCTTTTTCCTTTTACGTTAATCCATCTATTTTCATCTTTATAAGCTCCCGTATAAGGCAATGGATCATCGGTCAGTTCAGGAAATGTGATGTTACTAAGTTTATATTCTGTGGGAAACCACCATCTATTCCCTATAACGTAAGCTGGACTAAACTTAATCATAACTGTTGGGGGAATCTTTTTTTTCCTTTTATTATCAGGGGTCCCTTTTTTCTAGAACTCTCTGAGCTTCTGGGATAACTCCTTCTAACTTAGTTTAATTCATTAATTCTGCCTGTTGTAACGTATCTGGAAATTTTAAGTTTCTATATTTACTATGAATGAGCCGCAAAACTGCTTGTGAAGTTGTAGGAGTTTCTGGAGGCAGCGTCATATCAGATGATAGATTGATTGGGACATTGCCCACATTTAATCTTTGGTCCTAGTCTTTATTATTCAGAGAAGCTGTCTCTATTGGACTGGAAAAAAACAACATGCTCTGTTCGCGGATCAATAGAAAAATAGCCAAAACGAGAATAAAGGCAACGAATGTACAGCCAAGAAGAATATAGTAAGAATAAAGGTAGAGGCTATACAGGTGCAGCCAAGTGTATGGGAAGCCTTGAACCAACAGCCCCTTCCTGCAGGCATGCTTCCTTGAAGCTATTTGTCTAACGGGATCTCTCACACAGACTCTGTAGGAGGTGGCGTGGCACTTGGGGAAAAGTGAGACCTTAATAATACCCACAGCAAAAGTGGTCCAAGTGTGGCTCAAGTGGTAGAGTGATGACTGGGAAGCTCCGAGCTTAACAAACCCTTCCTCACAGAAAAATAAAAGAAAAAGAAAAAATTCAGAAGCAGTTTTATAATTTGTAGTGTCTTAAATGTATTAAAAGATAGGGATGGTACAAGGACTATCCTCTCTACACTCCCAACGTTTCCCAAACAATGCAGGGCAAAATAACTGTTTCCTAGTTATTGAGTGGGGGTGGAGGGGGTGGAAAGGAAGAACAGAAGATTTAGAGTTGATTCTTTCCTACATCCAAATGCCATAAACCAGCTGGTAATGTTTAGTAGCAATAACCTCATCTGCTAGGCACTGCAGCTAATTTCCCATATTTGGGTAGGAAAAATACATCATGTCTCAAAGAATGACATATTGACAGAGAATTTAGTGACTGACACTGACAGGAGATATGTAGCTCCAAAGGATGAGAAAGCAGTCAAGTATTCACCTTGATGTATGTCCCTACAGATTGGACATACTTTGTACAATCAGAGACAGGCTGAGTGACCTCAAAATACTGGCACTAAGAAATGGAAGACAAAGATAGAGAGGGCAAGTGGTATGGCAGATGGATTAGCTGTCCTTCAATGCCTGTTCTAGCTTTCTTCCATAAAAGTAATATATTTTTTAGCTGGGAATGTGGTCATTAATAAAGACACTTTACAGTCTCTCTTGCATAGCTAGGGTTTAGTTATAGCACTAAATACTGGCCAGCTTCTGGGATTAATGGCAGCTTTTGGAAAACTTCCTTAAAGATGGCTAGGGTGTGGTATGCCTGCTTCCATCCCTCCCACGTCTCCCTTTGCCTTTGACCATGAAAATGAGAGTAGCATCCTGGGCATGAGAGTATGAGTTATAATAAGTGGGTTTCTAGGCACAGACAATGTTTCCAAATTAAAAAAGAAAATAATGCTGCTAATAAGGCCCTTAAAAGCTATCTTTTTCACATATCTATTTCTAGGAATACAATAGTATGAAAGCATTCTAAATCTGATGCATAAAGTTTACATTTTCAAGTTCCCTGCCTTGTCAGCTGATGTTAGCAGTTAGTTGCATCACTGATTGGTAGAGTTCTCTTCATCTTAAGGGGTAGACATCATGTTATATTCTTCTCAATTTATTTGTCTTTTGATTTAATTAATTACTTTGTTGCGCAGAAACTTAAAATCTTTATGTGGTTTAATCAGATTATTTAAAAAAGTGATTTTTGTCCTATCATATCCTAAAAGCCTCCCACCATAAAGACTTTATATATACAAACATTTTATATAATTTTCTACTTTCCTTTATTCTTTAATCCATATAAATTAATTTTCCACATATTTAGCTGATTGTACCAATACTAGATCAAACACATTCAATATAGAAATTATTGAATGTCTCTTTTTCTAACAAAAATTTTACAGTTATTCTTTTATTGTACTGTATTTTTGAGGGGGACCTGAGGCAGTACTGAAGTTTGAACTCAGCAGTGTTACACTGCTGAACCACACTTCTATCCCTGTTTTTCCACTGGTAAATTTAGAGAAAGCAGGTATCATTTCCTAGTAAGGTGTACCTGGACTGTGATCAACTATTTGAGGTTTCCAGTTGTTGCTGGGATGACAGCGTATGCCACCATGCCCATCTTTTTTTTATTAAGATGGGGATTTACAGAGTTTTCTGCCCTGCTGGCATGAGACTGTAATCCCACCAAGCTCAGCTTCCTATGTAGTTTAAGATGACAGTGGGTGCAATGGTGCAGAGCTATAGATTGAGAAGGGGAATTATGAACTTTTTTTGGCCTTGGCTGTGATGCTCTTGATTTCAGCCTCCTAATTAGCTAGTATCACGGGTATGAGCCACCCACTATTACCTAGGCTTCCCTAGTATTGTACTGTTTTATTTGGCTTTAGAAAGTGTTTTTAATACCTGCTTATTCACGTAATTCACAACAATTCTTTTTTTCACTGTTTCTGAATGTATGTGTGCAATACTTGAGTTTTAAACTCAGGGTTTTGTACTTGCTAGGCAGGCAGTCTACTTGCCACGTGATCCACACCCTCAGTTCTTTTTCCTTTGACTATTTCTTGAATAGGATCTTGTACTTTTGCTTGGGCTGGCCTGAATTTGGATCTTGCTCTCCGCTTCCTTGTATAGTTGGAATAACTGATGTGTGTCACCATGCCCAGCATTTTTGTTGAGAGGGGGCCTCACTGACTTTTATGCTTGGACTAGCTTTAAAGTCTTGTCCTCCAGATCTGTGTCTCTTGACTAGCTAGGATTTAGACATAAGCCACTGAACCTGGCTGTTTTCAAAAGTTTATTATCTTCAAATAAACTTTAAAGGTACATTGTGAGGACAGAAAAAAAAAGAAATAACATTGAAATTGTAATTATATTAAATGATACGATAGGAATTTGTCTCAAAAATATGGAATGTTTTTCTGTATACTAAATTGATTTTATGTTCCTTATAAACTTGTAAAATTTATTTATCCAGTTAATTGTGGAGTTTACTTATGTCCCTAGAAAATTTTAAGTATGGTTGTATATCTTTTATACATATTGTGTTGTGTTAAGTAGGATCTTTAAACACATACTTCTCTGTGCTAACATACATTTTAAAATTTATTTTGTAATTGACCATCTTATTGGCATATTTTCAATAGAGTTTATAATACTCGATTATCTTCAATTTTCTAGATAAGACAGTAAAACAATTTCAATTTCACATAGTGATATTTCTTTGCAGTATTTATACTTTGTTTTCTTATCTTGTAAGATAACATTAAATAACATAAGTGACAATGCTACTTTTATCCCCCTGGCTTTAGTTCTTAGGACATCTTCCTCTTTTAGCTATGCAACAGCTGCTATGTACCTATATTTCTGACCATTTCTTTTACCACTGGCCTCAGAGGTTAGTGTAAAGTTATGTGTGTACATAAAACTTAGGAATTCTTTCAAGGTAAAAACTGTGTTTTGGCAATAAAATCATTGTAGAAACCTGGCCCAGCGTCTTGCAAAGAGAAAACAACTCATTTAACTTGTGGTTCCTAAACCTGGTAGGTCTTTGGAGGCACACAGCTTTCTGAAAAACAAGGAAAAAAAAATATCAAAAAATCCTCAAAGTTCCATAAGTCACTCTCAAACGGCAAACTCCATTTTAATGGAGAGGGAATCTAGATGTGTTAAAATCTTCTTAGGTGATTCTGACGATCTGCAAGTTAGAGACTCACTAGTTTTTAATCACTCCTGAGAACTGTTTTAGTCAGGAGCCTGATTTTCATGTCTTCTTACGTGATTCAACATTCAGATAGGTCTGGCAATCACTGATTTAGACATTCAATGAATGGAAAAGAGTTTTATTTTCTCTTTTTATTTATTTCTTCTTTCTTTTTCTCCCCTCACTTCTCTCCTCTTCCTCAGCCTCCTCCTTCCCATCCTCCTTCTTCTACTGGGATTTGAATTCAGGCCCTCATACTGGCTAAGAAGATGCTCTTCCACTTGAACCATGCTCACAGCTCTTATTATCCTCTCTCTCTCTCTGTTGTATTTTTCATTTTTCATGTATAAAAATGGAAAATATTAACAAGATATACAAGAAAATTCAATCTTATCTCCCACTTTCAACCTCTAAAAGTACCATTGATAACTGACTAATGGTATCTTTCCATACCTCTTCTTACTATACAAAGTAAATATATGTGTGTATGTATGAGCACGCGCACACACACACACGCACACGCGCATGCACACATACTTGAGTACAGGTAGGTAGTTTCCTTTTTGTTTTATCAAAACAACACAATAGAAATCTTATTTTGTAATTTGATACTATGCTAAACGTGTTATTTCAAATAATGATGAGTATGCAAAAAACTAGCATACCTATAAATAAAAACCAATTTACTTGTTTTCTTATCTATTAAAGACTTTAAAGTAACAATAAGTGGCTAGGTGCTGATGGCTTATGCCTATAAGTCTAGCTAATGAAGAGATTGAAATATGAGCTACTCTGAGCAGACAACCCTAACAAACTCTTATTTCTAAACAGCAAAAGTCAGAAATGGAGGTGTGGCTCAAGTGCTAGAGCACTAGCCTTGAATGAAAAAGCTCATGGAGAATGTGAAGACTGAAATTTCAGCCCCAGTATTAGCACAAAAAACAACAATGATAAAACAATAAGCATAAAACTTCATTAATGTCTAATCTTTTAGCAAGTGTAAGGTAGAATTTTAGGAAACTGATATTCTAAAGGATATGGGTTCACATCAAAGATATGACCAAGCAGCAGCTTAAAAACCAGGAGGATAATATTAATTTCAAATTACAATAAGAATTAATTTTTAATTAAGAGCCAAGTTTCTACAATGACTTCATTGCCAAAAATTTAATATAAAATTTAACAGTAAATATAAATAATACAAACTAAAATAAGCTTCTTGTTGGGTGCAATAATGTATCCCTATAGTCCCAGCTGGTCAGGCAGCTGAGGCAGGATGACTGTTTATACCCAAGAGATTGGAGACAGCCTGGGCAACAAAGTGAGATCCTCATCTAAGCAATGTAAAAATTCTCAACATCATGTTCCCTTTTAACTATCTTTTCTTCCCTCCTTTAACTATACTTTTCTTCTCTTCCTTCCATAAGCAACTCCTAGAAAGGGAGGTGACTACTGCCCCTTAAGTCACTTTCATTATAAAGCAATCTGACTTTAGATTTCACCTTGTCATGGAGGCTGCTTCACATAAAAGCAACACTGACTATCTGAATGTCAGTTTTTAGTATTCATAGGATTTAATCTTGCTATGGTTCTTTATATGTTTATCCCCCTTTTCTGGAAATGTTCTCACTCTCAGCACGTAAGAGCATATGCTTTCTCTGTTGTTATTCTCAAGGACTCATTTCTGGTTGTCTAATATTACTCATTATTCAACTACATATATTAGAAATGACCTTAAATTCGGAAACTCTAGCACAGATATTATTATTGCAGAGTTCAGTTTAGAGTATGTCTAAAAACCAGACCTTTCTGAATGTCTTACAGTGTTCGTGCATTCAAAATTGATTCATTGTATATCTCCTGACAAAAGTCACTATTCCTTTACTTGAATGGACCCACGATCCCACCTGCCCTGAACCCAGTTAACTCAGATAACATATCTTAGAATCATCGAAGATGCTTCCCTCTTCCTTACTTTCCAGATGTAAGTACTGGGGAAAAAAGATTCAGAATTGTCGCTCTGTGTTATTTCCATTGCCTTCATCCATTTCTCATCTGGATGATGTCATTAATTCAACAATCTCCATGACTGTTCTTCTCATCTCAGCTCCTTCAAATCAAGCTTATGGAGATCAGGCTGCTGGAATTTTTCAATGGATCTTAATTATTTACATCCTAAACTCTCAACTTCTTGGTATGATAAAAATGTACCTACCTCCAGCCTTATTTCTATCATTTCCAACTCAATCTTATGCTCAAGCTACATTGGATATGCTTTCGAAGTCAAATTCTTCTGTGCATGTTGTAGCTATAGCGTGATTTCTTTCCACTTTTAAGTGCTTACTTATCTAATGGCATCCTCTCTGTCTATGAAGTAGACATTGCTGTTCATTACAGGAACATTCTTTTGCTAAATAATTGTACTACTTTATATACTATGGTTACATGGGCATCTCACTTAAATGGCTCACATTATGAAATTAAACACGGTGTTCCAGACCATTAATTTTAAAAAGTTTTATTGCCCAGAAAGAACTAAGTTTAAGCTCATTGAGATTAAAGAATAAAAGATTTTGGTTTATTGTTGTCCACTACAGAGACTTGCATATGCATTCCTTTTGAGCTGGATATTATTTAGATTAAAATCCCTGTTAACCAGACAAATATTCCACTAAGTAAGTACTGTTTCAACAACTAGTATTAGCCAGAAATCGCCCTTGATGCCAGGTTACATGACCTTAGAGGTATTTAAAATGTGAAGACTGTTAAAAGATTAAAAATTCCTAAAGCATATATAATGAAGGTCTGAGATGAGATCACAAAAATATTTATTTGGCAAGTAGATTATAGAGGGAAGGGAAAGGAGATTTTAGTAAAAAGTTTCAGGTTTATAAGAAAGAAGTTCTGAAGGTGTTAAGTATATTTATACTGTTGTAAAACAGATCTCTATTATCTATTTTTTAAGCAGGTAGGGGAATCAATCTTAAACAGTGCCTAAAAAGATAGGTTAAAAAAGCAGGTGGATATACATAGCAGTAGTGATGTTAGAGAAGCCTAGAAAACAAATCAAGTACAGATATACAGAATGAAGAAATTGGAGAGGTACCAGTAGACAAACTGTGAAGGATTTCTAAGAGAAGTTTAAGCTTTGAGCCTCCAGTTACTGATTTAAATTCTCTCCATGAATCAAACCCCTAAATCAAACACCTGTTTCCAAAAACACCACATTCCTTTACCATAAAAAGAAAAAAAAACACTCCAAATAAAACACTTCCCAGAAGAAAAATCCATCACATGGAACCCACTGTAACTAAGCATGGAGGAAATAGATTAAAAGAGGGAGGTTTTACTTGCACATCTCCAGGCTGTGTGAAAATGAAAACAATTGAGACTCAGAATTCTCAAAAGTTATCACAGTTCTAACCATGAAGTCAGTGTGCCAAGAAACATATTAAATGTTCAGTTTTGAAACAGGAGGAATACATTTTACCTTTTTATTTGCGATAGAAGATTAGATCCTAATCTTTTTTGGTTTTCCATTTAGATGAGCACTGTAAGTGGGATCATACTTCTATATTTCAAGTACATTTTTCTGAAAGTCTGTGAGTGCTTAAATATAAAAGCCATGGATAGCAACCTCAAGGAGCTCTGACCATGCAAAATGTTTTATAAATAGTTCCATGTGCACTGTTCATCTGGAGTCTCACTAGAGATGGATAATGACCTTGTATTTTGTACTCATTTACTCTGAATTAGCCAAACCTTCTGTTTTTAATTACATACTTAATTCACCTAGCATGGTCTAATTACAGAAAACAAAACATCATTTAAACAAAAGGTGGCCTTGAACTTAATCTATCAAAACACCAGTTAGTTTTCAGTTTTCAGTTCTTAACAAACTGCCAAGACATGCAATAGCAATTTTCCAAATGTGATCATATGCTTTTATAGCAATAGATTTACTACATAATCAAACATCTGTATATACTTTGAAAGTCCAATGTGTTGTCTCACTAATAATACACATCTGCTTAAATTGTAATAGACTTCAGAAATCTTAAAAGTTCATACTATACAATTATGTTTAAATATCCAAGGTCATTTTAGACTTAAAATGACAAGTTATCATAACTATGGCTACTTACTAACAAAATGATTCAGAACTCTGTATATACTAGCAGTCCTTGTCTGTGCTATCATAGTACCTCATGTATTCCCCAACCATAATATTCAAAATGCTGAGTTGTTATTATTGGCTTGAGGAGCTGTCCCCTAACTAGATTATAAGCTTCTTGAAAGTGGAGTTGTCCCTTTTGTCTATGGATTCCCAACATGGAGTACGGAGCTTGATGTAGTGCAGGTACTCGATGCAAATATAGTAAATTGTATTTAAATACAACACTGTAAAACTATCTTAATATTTTGAAACTCACAGTAAACTATCATAACTAATAAATGTGTTAAGTTATGAACACAAGTTCAAATACAAAAATCAATCATGTTTCTATGTAATCACAATGAATAAATAAAAATAAAATTGAGAAAAACAAATCTACCTATAATAGCATCAAAGTCAATAAAACAGTAATAAATTTAACTAGCAAATTATAAATCTTACTCTTGGAAATTATAAAGCATTACTGAAAAATAAAAGAAAACCTAAACAAGTGGAAAGACATCCAAGCTCATGGTATCATTATCAAGATGACAATACTTGCTAAACTGACCTATAGAACCAACAGATTTAATAAACTTTTCCCAAATCTGAGCTGATCACTTTGCAGAAATTGACAGGCTAAATACATTATGAATTCAATTCACAATGGCAAAAACACGAAATAGAATATTTAGCCTTACAACAAAAGGGTCCAGTGCTTATACCTGTAATCCGAGCTACACAGGAAGCTATCTGAGGATTGCAGTTCAAAGCCAGCCTGAACAGGAAAGTCTGTGAGAATCTTATCTCCAATAAACTACTCAGAAAAGGCCAGAAGCGGTGTTGTGGCTCAAGTAGTAGAGTGCCAGCCTTGAGCATAGAGAGGCTCAGGGACAGAGCCCAGGCCCTGGGTTCAAGCCCAAGGACCAGAAAAGAAAGAAAGAAAGAAAGAAAGAAAGAAAGAAAGAAAGAAAGAAAGAAAGAAAGAAAGAAAGAAAGAAAGAAAGAAAGAAAGAAAGGAGAAAGAGAAACAGAAAGAGAAAAGAAAGAGAAAGAGAAAAAGAAAGCGAAAGAGAGAGAAAGAAAGAGAGAGAAAGAGAAAGAGAAACAGAAAGAGAAAAGAAAGAGAAAGAGAAAAAGAAAGAGAAAGAGAAAAAGAAAGAGAAAGAAAGAGAGAGAGAGAGAAAGAGAGAAAGAAAGAGAGAAAGAAAGGGAGAAAGGAAGGAAGGAGGGAAGGAAGGAAGGAAGGAAGGAAGACAGACAGACAGACAGACAGACAGAAAGAAAGAAAGAAAGAAAGAAAGAAAGAAAGAAAGAAAGAAAGAAAGAAAGAAAGAAAGAAAGAAAGGAAGGAAGGAACAAGCAAAAAACCCAAAAGGAAATATTGCCTTGCAGGAACTTTGTTAAGTCAAATAGACCAGTCACCAAGAGTAAAATAATGTAGATTCTACTTATATGAATTATCTAAAGAGTTAAAGCCCCATGACCAACAAAAAAGAAAAAACAAATCATCAGACCTCATCATTCTTGAGCTTCAGTAGAATCTGAAACAGTTGGTCACTCTCTCTTTAGAACGCTTTCCTCACTTGGCTCCTGGTTTTCTTTTTATTAATTGTTCCTTCTCTGTCTCCTCTGCTGATTCATATTCTCTTCAACTTCTTCTTGCTAGTGTTCTGAGGGTTACTATATAGACCTAGCAGCAGGTTGAGTCCATTGAGATAATTCCTATAACCTGTGAGTGTTACGTTATATGATAAAGACTGAAAATATGATTAAGGATCTTAAGGTCCTCAGTATAGGGAGACCACTCTAAACTACCTGAGTGAGTCCTAAATAAATCCATAAACATTCTTATAAGATAAAGAAAGAAAATTTCAAACAGAACATAGCCATGAAAGACAGAGAGTGAAGATGTTACATGACTGGCTTTGAAGATGGAAGAAAAGGCTATGAACTGAGGGATGTAAAGAATATGGCTCTAGATGTTGAAAAACATGAGCATCTCTACATTCTTTTCCAAAGAGGAAGTATGGTCCTGCTGAAATCTTGATTTAGCCCCATAGTCTTGGTTTGTATTTTTTGCCTCCAGAACCATGAAAAAATACAATTCTATTGTTTTGTGATTTGTTACAGAAGCCAGAAAAAAATAAATACAGATACCCTTGGCTTTATGAAAAACTTGGGATTACATTCTGACAAACCCATGAGAAGTTGAAAATGAACCTTATACATCTAACCCATTGAACCTAAGAGCTTAGAAATACATATTATAGAGGATTGCTTGTTTCCTTTTATAGTCACATAGCTGAGAGTTATGGTTTAATACTCCTGTGCAGCATTTTGAGGAAGTATTATACTGAAGTGGCTAGCCCAGACAATACCAACATTCAAAGTACAGTTTCTTCTGAATGTAAATGGCTTTGCACTATCACAAAGCTGAAAAATCATTAGTAAAACCATGCTACCCTAAGGACCTGAGAGTGGAGTAATACTGGAAGAAATACTTCAAATTATCCAGTGTAGCACTGATGATGGAGCAGAAGCTAGAAGAAATGTGAAGTGCAAGATAGCAAAATCCTAGATAGCCTTACACAGACTCTTGGTAAAATAGGAATGTTAAAGGCTTTGCTGGTGATGCACCACCTTAACTGTTAATATTTCTACCAATGTTCTGTTAATGATCACAAATGTAGTCCCCCAGAAAAATTGGAATTCCTGTACAGGCTCAGATAAATAAGGACCACAGTACAAACAGGAATTCTAATTTATATGGGAGAATATACTTGTCATCATTTACAGAACATTGGTAGAAATATTAATAGTTAAGATGGTGTTGTTAAGAGCTTGGAGGAGATAAGGAATATTTTATCAGCAACTGGATGCAAAGTGATTTTTGTCATATAATATCAAAAAGTTTCATTGATTTATGTCTTATAGCTGTGTGGAAAGCAGGACTTGTAAGTGATGAACTTAGATATTTAGTTAAGGAGAATTCAGAGGGTATTTCTTAAAATGCAAGAGGAGAGAGATGGAGGAAAAAACTAAGCAAAAGATCCAGCAAAAGGAAGATAGAACTTGATGATTTGGGAAACTGTCAGTCACAGATTTAAAAAGATGTTCCAATTAGAAGATGTACTATTAGGAAAGCATGTTCTGAGAAAAGATAAAGAATACAGCTGGACAACATTTTTCTATAGGGAAAGAGATTTGCTAATTTTGACTCAAAGATTCCTTCAGCCATCAGGAGGGAAGGAATAGAGATGGGATTATCAAGGAAAGATTTGTGGAAGAACCTCTGATCTAATGAATGACACAAATCTACAAAATACTCAGAAGACCCACAATGTTCTTGAGAATATTTTTCTAGCTGCAACACTGCCAGTTTAGATTGAAACAGGAATAGGAAGTAAAGGAAGCCTGTCAGATTCCTCAATTTTACAGGCATGGAATAGGTTGATAAAACTAGTTATAATATGTACTTCTCCTCACCAAAAAAAAAAAAAAATTCAGCCTAAAGAGTCAGGTCCAAAAGGAAGAGCCTTGAGCCCCAGAGGATTTGTTTCAGGTCTTGAAAGTTAATGAAATCTTCATTACTTGATTTTGAAATTGGGTGAGTCCAGTAACTCCTTTGTTCCTTTTATCATTTCCCTTCTGGAATGTCTGTAACTGTTATCCAATGCCCATTCTACCATTAAAACTTGGGGACAAAAAAAAATTTCTTTTCTAGTAATAGAGGTCTATAGATAGAAATTTTACACCATGATAGATGATATCTACAGAATGACTCATACCTGATTTAGATGATGAACTGAGTATATTTAAATGAGATTTTTTACTTCGAGTTGCTGTTCAAATGTGTAGGATAGACATGAATCCTTGGGGAACCAGAAGTCAGATTTCCCCAGATGTCCATGTCCAGATTCTTACCTGTAAATGTTACTTTATATAAGAAAGATTTTATAGATACAATTAATTTAAGAATTGAAAGATGGAGAGATTATCCTGGATTATGACTGGCCACAATGTAACACAAATGTCCCCATAAGAGAGAGGGAGGAAGAGTTTACAAAAGAAGTAAAAAGAAGCAGAGTAAATGAAAAGATGCTGTAATATCAGCTTTGAAATTGAGGAAGAGTTTATAAATCCAGTTATTCAAAGAAAGCAAATCTAGATGTTGAGAAACCTTCAGAAGGAATATAGTTCTGTTGACAGCATGAGTTAGCTTCATAGGATTTGGTTTAGTTTTGTAGCTTCCAAACTGTAAAAAGATAAATTTCTATTGCTTTAAGCAACAAAATATGTAGTTTTGTTACAGCACTGACTTGTTACAGCACTGATAGTAAACTAGCACAGACATCTTCCTTTCTCTACATACATTCCACTCCTTAGGAGAGTCCTTTGAAGGTCAATGTAATCTCAAAACTTAAAATACCAATCTATACATTGAAAACCTAAATCTCAATCTAGAGCCAGAACTTTCAACTTATATTCACAATGATAATATTTAACATGTTCACTTGGATGCATACTGGTACTGAAAATGCAGTAGATCTCTCTCTATATACTACATATGCAGTAGATACATCTCTATACCTCCCTATATAAAACAATTTATAGGAGAGCAATTATTTTAAAGTTCTTAAAGTTGTTACCAGAATTTAAACCAAAGTAGAATAAAATCATTGTATACATATTCTAAAATGCTTGGAAATAATATTTTAACCAAATAACCTTGATCTCTTTTTTAGAAACAAAAAAGTTTAGAAAGATCAAGGTAAAAAACTAATGATGTATTATCGCATACATTATAAACTGAGTAAAACAAAAGCCTAAAAAATGGATCTACAAAAACAAAACTCATCTCTAATTTGCCCAATCAAGTAAACAGCCTTTCCTAATCATCTACTACAGACTATTTCTTTAAGTCTAAAATATTTATGCAATGATCTAACCAGATAGAGAGTTAGCATAGGATAAAAGAATGTTTGAAGAACTAAAATAATTATGGGAACAAAATATAATACCTTCTCTTATACTAGACAAGATATATTTAAACAGTATTAAATAACTTCTGAGGCAGTTCTCCAATATCTTCCTAAGAAGTAGGTATACCAATATACATTTTATTTTATGTTTAAACCTTTTGACAATTGAATATTGAATTTATACTCACAATTCAAATGTGTGTGTGTGTGTGTGTGTGTGTGTGTGTGTGTGTGTATGTAAAAAATCTATTCATTTTTAAATCTAGATTTATTTAGGGGTTTGGGTAATTGGCACTTGTCTAACACTTGTCTAGTATACACTAGGCCCTGGATTCAATCTCTGGTACTGAAGAAAAAACTTGGTTCATACCATTAAAACTTTTATACTTAGGCTGTTCTAGTAAGCTAATCTGGTAAACAAAAATGTTTCAATTAGATAAATCAGACTGGCAAATTTAATAAAAAATATTTTTATAGGATCATCTCAGTTAAAAAGAATTAGTTTGTACTTTGAATTTTGAAAGAATCCTATGTAGTAATCAAGTAGCTCTTTTAGTAACAAGGCCAGCAAATAAATATGTCATAAACTTAGGCCTATGGTTTATCACAAATTAAAACTTTTAGGCCAGGCACTGGTGGCTCATGTCTATAATCCTAGCTACTCAAGAGGCTGAGATCTGAGGATTGTGGTTCAAAGCCAGCCCGGGAAGAAAAAGTCCATGAGACTCTCATCTCCAATTAAAACCACCAGAAAACCAGAAGTGCTGCTGTGGCTCAAGTGGTAGAACACCCGACTTGAGGTGAAGAGCTCAGCAACAGTACCTAGCCCCATGACTGACAAAAAAACAAAAACAAAAACTTAAAAAAATTCATACTGACCAGAAATCAAAGCAATTGCTGGGGAATAAAAAAAAAATACAGAATAAAAAGTACTATGGTAGTCTTGACAAGGTTATAAGTAAACCTGTTTACAATAGTAAATGATTCATCTACATATTTTAAAAAAATTGTATTTCAGCTGGTCATCAGTGGCTAACACCTATAATTCTAGCCGCTCAGGAGGCTGAGATCTGAGGATTCCAGTTGGAAGCTAACCCAGGCAAGAAAGTCCATGAGACTCTTATCTCTACTTAAAACATAAAAAAAAAAAAAAAACAGAGTACATTTCTTTATGGCCAGAGATGTTAACATTTGTTCATGTGTCTATTGACCATTCTTATATCTCATCAGAGAAGTCTCTTTTCAATTCTTTAGCCCATTATTAACAGAGTGGTTATTTGAGGATTTGTTTTTGGAGTGTTTAATTTTTGGCGCTCTAAGTATGTTTTAGATATGAGGCCCTTGGCTGTTGCATGGCTAGTGAAGATCTTCTGCCAATCCATGGTCTTTCTATTTATCTTGCTAGCTGTGTCCTTTGCCCTGCAGAAGCTCTGCAGCTTCATACAATCCCACTGATCCAGCCTTTCTTTGTTGTTTCTAGATCTCTTTTTAGCAAGTTTCGACCTGTGTGTGCCATGGAGCCCTAGTGTTTCCCCTATTTCTCCCTGTAATATTTTCAGCATATCTGATCTTACATTGAGGCCTTTGATCCATTTGGAATTGATTCTTGGGCAAGGTGATATATAAGGATCTAACTTCAGCTTTCTACATGTGTATAGCCAATTCAGCCAGAACCATTTGTTGAAGAGGCTGTCTTTCTTTCCTCTGATGATTTTGGCTCCCTTATCAAAGATTAAGTGGTCACAGGTCTGAGAGTTCATTTCTGGGTCTTTAATTCTATTCCATTGGTCCTCACTGAGATTTCACCTCACCCCAGTTAGAATGGCCATTATCAAGGAAAGCAATAATACAGATGCTGGCAGGGATGTGGCCAAAAGGGAATGCTACCACACTGTTGGTGGGAATGTAAACTTGTTCGACAACTCTGGAAAGCAGTATGGAGGTTCCTCAAAAGAATGACATTGCCCCATTTGTAAGGAAATGGAAAGATCTGGAAAAAAATCATATTCAGTGAATTAGCTAGACCAAAAGAAACATAGGCTCCATGGTTTCCCTCATTTGTAATAATTAGTATATGCCTAGGATAATACTAGCAGAGTATAACAACAGTTTACATCTCAACATATGACCATATAAAATTATGTTAACTGAAATGAACTCCAAGATATGGAAACAAGAGGGGGTTTTGTTATTTTTTATAATTTTTATTTTTAGTATAGTGTTTGCATTTCTTTTTTCTGAGGTCCCCTCCCCCCGCTCTGGTTTACCCCCTGTTGTTACTTTTTAATTTAAGTACTCTCTATCCTATATGTGTTTATCTTTTGGGGAAGGAAGGGAAACCACAGGAAGGGTGGGACAAAGGGTAAATCAATGCAACAGCAATATTCACTGAACACTATGTTGGAAATGAACTTTACAACTTGAGAGAAGGGGGGATGAGAAGGGGAGGAAGTGGGAGAAAATGAAGGAGGGGGTAACACTGTTCAAAAAGCAATGTACTCATTACCTTACTTATGTAACTATAACCCCTCTGTAATCACCTTTACAATTAAAAATAATTCTGATTATGTAAAAATATTTTTCTATTTTAAAATTTTAATAAGATATAGTGAAAATTAATAATCTAATGTTTTTCTATCACTTCCTAAGGTTTTATTTAAAATCTCATATCTAATGCTCATTGGAATTTAAACTTTTTAAAAAAATTAATAGCTGTTTTATTTTTAATTATGTATTTATTAACTTTAAATAGTTGTACAAGAGTTACCATTCAACAAACTAGCCTACAAGAACAATGAATCTTGATCGATGTCACCCCTTTCATCATTCTCCCCCATCCCTCACAACCCAATTCCTCCCCTTAATTTTCTTAATTTCATAGGACATGTATTAAATATTACAACTGCATTTTCCTTTGTCCTTCCTCTCTTCATTGGCTAGTCCCCTCTACTATAGCTCTCCCTCTAACCTTTTAAGTACAGTTTTCTGGTATTCATTTGGTTACATTGTGAGTTTTTCTGAGGAATTATACCTTTTGAATTATCCCTTGCAAATACCCATGGTTCAGTTAATACATATGTGTACATCTGCATACAACTCTGTATATATTTACTTGTATACTGATAAATTAGTTCTAGGCCCTGACTGACTTCACTTAATATAATTTTGTTCAAGTATATTAAACTTCTTTTAAAAATAAAAACAAGTAGTCTACTTTGAAATATTGTAGGGTTCAAGTATCAGGATACTTTGTCAAATGGTAATTTCAGACAATTTCAAAAGAAAGATTAAAAAAGAAAGCCCTAGATTACTAAGGGAATCCTGTTAATATTTGTATATAGGCCACTCTCAAATATAAACCAAAGGAGATATTGGCAAAATAAAAAAAACAATAGTCTTTGTATTTGTTATTCTTATACATAGTAATTTCTACAAGAAAGAAAGGGATTACTAGGGAACACTAAATTTTCATTTTCTTATGCTGTTATTAAGTATTATTTAATAGTCAAATTCAATTTAGTGCCTAACCCAAAGGCACACCACAAATATGCAAGTCCTATTTTTTGTCAATATCAGAAGATAGTGTATATACTACTTTTCTTCTTCCATTTACTTAAATCAGTTTTACAAAGTTATAATATTCTTACTAGGCCAAACAGCTCTATTATTCTTACCCCCGCCTACAGATGTTCCTTTTATTTTTAGCCCTTGTAACATCAAAGAATCTTTTAAATTGTACATTAATCCAAATTAGCTATGTCTTATTCATAGCTGTTATCAATGACTATGAACTAATATATCCTCTAAAGTATTAGTAATAATACATAAAAACATTTGGATTCAGTTTTTAAAATTTTTCTTCTTAAGTAGTTATACAAAAAGGTTACAATTCTATAAGTTAGGGTTATGAGTACAATCTAGCTTGATCAATGTCACCTCTTCCATCAAATTGCCCCCCCATCCCATAGGTGTTATGCAGCTAAAATTCACACTGAAAAACAAGAAAAGGTTTAAGAAACTGAATGTAAATATATTAAGTATAAAATTCTTTCAAGTAATTATTATTATTATTATTTGCTGGTCGTGGGGCTTGAATTCTGGGCCTGGACACTGTCCCTGGGATCCTTTTCTGTTCAAGGGTAGTGCTGTACCACGTAGCCACTGTACCACTTCAGGCTTTTTCTGTGATTAAGCCAGCCCAGGCTGGCTTCGAACTGTGATTCTCAGAGTTCAGCTTCTTGAGTAGCTAGGATTATAGGCATGAGCCACCTGTGCACAGCTCAAGTAATTTTTCAAGTTAATAAAGTAGTTATCAGTGAGGGATGAGAAAAATTCTATTTGCTTCAATTTTGCAAGCATTTGATTTGATTGAGTGGCAAACTGGCTCACAGCAATATGGAACAGATAAAGTAGGATACCACTAAGTGAGGCAGGAGGAACTAATGATAATACAGGGATATTTTATAAAAGGCTCCCTTTATAAAATTACTTCTTAAAGGCAAAAGAAAAAGAAAGGTACTACAAAAGGAGTTAAAAATATTTCATTGAATAAAAAGTATTAAAAACTAAAAAAGCTTAATTACTAACATGTTGCTTGAGAAAAATAATTTAATTAGAGAATTAAAATTATTTTTATTTAAACCATGTAACCTCAAATACATTCCAAAAATATTCAGGGTGTAACATATTCTAGTCTTAGTGAATATCTAATTCATTAGTAATTAATTACTAATGGGAAATTCTTAAAAGTATCTACTATATAAATGAATAAAATTAATAAGACAACTATTACCAAGTATTGAGTATGAATCACTTAAAATGTAGTAATAATTTAATATTTATATATTTTATTTTTCACATATGCAGTATAAGGTATCAAATTTTAAAAAGAGCAATTAGTTATTGTGTATTTTTATATGTGTTTTTATTTATGAAATATATAAGAAATTAAATTTGTTTTTATTATAAAAACAAAGTGTTAATATGGCATTTTAGAACATTTCCCTTAAAGAAAAGCTAATGTATATTATCCTAAAGATAAGAACCTAGTGTATTGTTAACTGCATCAAAATAAGTAATAGTAGGAACTGGTATGCTTCTTTAATGTTTTCTTTTATATTATCCATTTCCTTTATAATTTACCAAATTAAAACAACAGTTCTCTAAAACAAATTCAGGAAACAATACGGATGGATAAATTTTGTCTGCATTCAAGTCAGATGGATATACTATCCATCTGAAAAAAGACTAGAATCTGAATAGAAAAGCTCTCATTTTCAAAGTATTGTTCCCACTCTGAGAAGCTCATTTTATTATTTGAAGCTTATATAAAATACTAATATAACACAACTTTCCCTAAATTATGAACTAAAATGTTTTTAAACAAATATTCACTTAATTTAGGAAAAATGTGTTGTTACCAATAGGTTAATTGATATGTAACACTTTTTTAATGCTCTCAATATGAAACAAGAATTTGAATTAAAAAATCAAATATATCTTGAGCAAGATGCATTGTATTTATCAACTGCTTTGTTGAATGCCAGATCCTTTGTACAACTTCTTGAAGATAATAAAAAAGAAAAACTCAGAGCTGGGCACTATTGGCTCATGCCTGTAATCCTAGCTACTCAGGAGACTGAGATCTGAGGATCATTGTTGGAAGCTAGCCTCATGCAGGAAAGTCTGTGAGATTCTTATCTCCAATTAACCACCAGAAAACCAGAGGTGGTGCTGAATGTAGCTCATGTGGTAGGGCAGCAATAGCCTTGATCAAAAGAGCTTGGGGACAGTGTCCAGATGCCAAGTTTAAGCCCCATGACTGACGAGAGAGCGGGGTGTGGAGAGAAAGAGAGAGAATAAAAATATTCAGATTTTAAAATAGCCTTTAGCTTATAAAAACAACAATATTTTTGTTTTTAACTTTCAGAATAATGAAACCATAAATGGATTATGATGACATGTAAATGACCTGAATCTAACTAAGTTCTTTAGAATTTTACACACAGTTACAACTTCAGAATCAACTTTTATAATATAGAGAAACAAATTATTAAACATTCCTTTGGCAATAAAGTATAATATTTTTAAAAGGCTCATTATAGGATTCTTACATTACAAATTAAATCAACACATAAGGTGTTATATTAACTAAAATTCATTTATGTGTGCGTCCTTGGGTCTTAAACTCAAGGAAGGTATGTGTGCTGCTTTTGAGATTTTTTTTTTTTTTTTTTTTGCTCAAGGATAGTGTTCTACCACTTGAGCAACAGCAGTTCCATTTCTGGATTTTCATTGGTTAACTGGACATATAAGTCTCATAGATTTTTCTGCCTGAACTGGTATCAAACTGTTATCCTCAGATTTCAACTTCCTGGGTAGGAAGGATTACAAGTGTGAACCACCTGGTCTTAAAATGCATTTTTAAGGCTGTGATATTTATTCTTATTAAAAAATGTTAAGTGGAAGCTTTTGTCTGGCCCTAAATTATGGACTAACACTCACAAGAAGACAAAAATGATGTAAAAAGCATTCCATTTATCATGAAAAGGACCATCAGTCTGATAGGGCCAAAGTGCTGACCTTGAGTTTGCCAATAAACTGCAAAATAATCCCAGCATTACCATTTTAACCTACAAGAGAGGGAGGGTAAGGGTGAATCTAGAGCTTTAAGATCAGTGTTTTTCATGAGCTTCCTTATTCAAGCCAAGATTGAGGAAGGACCTGAAAACTTGCCCTGGTGTTGCCAATTGTAGTAGAATATGACATATTGACCTACAAGCTTCTCTACCTTGTCTAGATTACTGAAGATGAAAGGCTTGATAGAGCCTGCAACAAGAGAATCAGTAGGAACAGAGAAATTCCAAATCCTACAAACAGAGCATGACTGATTCTACAGCTCATATGAGAAAACACAGATTAGGGAAAAAGGTTTTTATTAACCTTTTAATGTAGGTATTTATATATTTGTAGTCTTGTCTATTATATCCTGCTACTGCTTATTTTTGTGGTACTGGCAATAGACTGAAGCTTGAAGTACTATGTAGCCTTATTTTTCAGTCTCACATTAACATACAGCTTTAAAAACTAAATTATAACTGTAACCCCTCTGTACACCACCTTGACAATAAAATTAAAATAAAGAAACTAAATTGAAGACCTGTAAAACTATATTGATAATCTAACTCATGGGCTGGGAAGTTGGCTCAGTGGTAGAGCGCTTGCCTTGCAAGCCTGAGGCCCTGGGTTTGATTCCTCAGCACCACATAAGCAAAAAGAAAAAAGCCGGAAGTGGAGCTGTGGCTCAAGTGATAGAGCACTAGCCTTGAGCTGAAGAGCTGAGGGACAGTGCCCAGGCCCAGAGTACAAGCCCCATGATTGGACCCCCCCAAAAAAATTGTGGCTACAATCTAACTCATGATCCTGGGCTAGCAAAATAGTTCATATGATTTATGAAGGTATAGAGAGCAGTATTGGGAATTGAACTCAAGGCCTCTTGCTTGCGAGGCTCTACCAGTTGCTTTATACCTCCAGTTTCTTTTATGTCATTTATATTTTAGGCAGGGTCTTACTTTATGCCCAGGCTAGCCTAGGCTGAGATGTTAGTGCTTCCCTGTGATCTGGGAATGACAAGCATGCTCCACTGTGACCAGCTATTGACTTCCCCCATAGCCAGGATAACAGGTAAGCATCACCTTGCCCAGACCCTGAGTGAGATAGAGTCTCTTAAACTTTTATGCTGGAATGATCCCCAACATATCTCCCATCAAGAATTAGCCAGGCTTTAGCCACCGTGCTCAGCCTCCTATGGAAAATTAAATGTGCAATTATTTAATTACATAAAGAACATAAAGGCTTCTTTGTTGAGAACTATAAAATAAATCAATGAACTGAAGATAGCACTTTCCCAAAGGACTTTTAGCTGCTGTAATAAACACACTAGTTTGATACTTTCTTTCACTAGTTTCCTTGAGATCCATGATCCTGGTGGAAAAGTATCTCTACTATTGATGGACCAAGTTATGAAATTAAGATGACTGATTTTAAATTAAGACAGTTTTGAAATTTTTTAAGAGGCTGCTGCTAGAAAAATGTTCTAAGAAGCACACCTGATGAGTGTGTGATGTGTATATGCATCTTACATACATGTACATGAATACATGTGCATAAAGACATATACACATGTATATGCCTATATATGCATATATAGACATGTATTCATACATTTGCCTATCTAGGCATATGTGTGTGCACATGCACATGTACACACACATATTTGGCCCGGTAGTTTTTTGGGGGTTAGGGAATTAAACTCACTGCCTTTAACTTGCTAGGCAAATTCTTTACTCCTTGAGCTATGCCCTACCACTTTTTGCTTTTGTTATTTTTCATATAGGGTTTTTAGTGGGGTTTTTGTTTGTTTTTGGCTTGGGTCAATCTGGTCTGTGATCCTTCTACTTACACTTCTAATACAGCTTAGATGATAGTTGTGAGCTACTGGTCCTGGCCTAAGGCTTTTTATTTTTAATGAGAGGGAGATACTATGGGGAAAGCTACTCACCTAGGACATAAAAAACAGTGTCAGTCTTAGTTCAGTCAAACCAACAAATCTCCTTTTAGTTGAAAAAGACAGAACTGTAATAGAAGTCAGTTACAGAAAGTTTTCTGATACTGAATTATTATGAATATTTAGAAAACCTGAATTATAAAAATATGAAAATAATTTCAAATTTAGGAAAATTTTTATTGATGACCATTCAAGTAACAAAACAATTCCATCATTAAAATACAACTTGATATATTTGTTACTAGTTACCTCAATCAATTCTAATAACCTATTTCAGATTTAATGCCTTATTTAATTCAGGAGGTTTAATGTTATGGGCCATCAGTCTTAGAAGATGATAGATTATCCATTCTTTGGTCTTAACTTCCATGATTGGTTAACATCCCTTTCAATGTAATTACCCCAACAGTCACCAATGCTTATTGACTAAACATCCAAAAATAAGATTATGAACAGAAAGGCCTCACAGTCAAAATAACTCTTCCAGACATCAGCATTAGCCAAGACATATGCTTGGAGCAGAATGTATTTGTTTTTAAATGTAAAGAAGCCAATTTTCAACACAATCTTCTAAATAAATTACATTTTAAAAAGAAAGAACTATTATGAAGAAAGTCTGCTTTATAGAACTGTTTTTGGTAAGACACTTTTTCTTTTTTTACCAAATGTTTTAAACAACTTAATAAATTCCAATATGGTGACAAGAAACTATATACTGCACCTGTACCTTCTATCTTAATTGATCCAATAAGTATAGCCCTAGTAACTTCAATTTTAAAGGAAACAATGATATAATTAGTTTTAACTTAAGGTATGAATTTAAATACGCAGAATTAGCTTAATGTTTCAGGAGACTTTGCCTAGATGCAAGCACTAGATAAAAATTCCAGAAACTTTAGAAGCCTAGTGTATTTAGAAACAAGAAAACAAAATGTGTGTTCTTCATCAGGTGGTTAAATGGACTAAATTATACTGAAGAAAGAACTCAGTGAAACAGTTCCAACTCAAAAACTTTTATCTTTACTAAAGAACCATAAAATTACCACAGAATCAATCAAATATAGTAGTTGTCTGGTGACTACTAATATTATTTTCTACTTGCACATAAACATTTATCTTTGAAAGAGGTCACTTTTCTTTCTAAACAAAGGCTATGAATCTCTTAAATGTCTCAGTAGACTGAAAAGGTCTTGCAAAAATTCTACATGGACCTAGACAATCACATGACACACTGTGAACACACCACACCATCTGTTGTATATGACTGCCAGCACAATTTCGTGAGCTGGCAAAGGACTGAAATACTCAAGAATTCTGCAAGTGCAGACTTCTCATTAATTTTAATTTCCTGTTGGCTCTACAAGGAATGAGTGAATAGTGAAAGCACAATGTGCCACATACACTCAAGTTCATGCCACATGTACACCTGTAATCATAAACTCTTATCCAGGGCTATATATTGGAACATTTGAGATTTTATGTGTTTATTTCTTCTTTACCCTAGAAGAAATAAACCTGAAACATCTACAGTTATCTTTTCAGTTTGTTAATACTCTTGCAAACATCTGGAAATACTTGACAATAATTATTTAATTAATGCAAAGCTAATCGATGACAATGTGCTTATTAAATACTTCACTCAACTTAAGTGGCTTCCTCAGTGCAGAGAACTAATAAGAACTGAAGAGAACAAGCAGTTCTTTGAATAAAGAGTACTCTGCTGTGGAAGCTTTTAGTTATCTCTTCAAAAGCAAAGACAGAGTCTCTACTTAAACAGATAAAGCAGATGACAGTATACTTCTAGAGGCTCAGGCTTTGTTTTTAAGGCTTTCAATAGAGACTATGTTGCTGAAAACAAAGGACTGTCCTCCTGGGTTGAATCCCCAAAACTGTAAAAAATAAAATGAAAGAGGGCTAGTGTTGTTGCTATGTTTTCCTGGGCGGTTGTCTACCACAGACTCCAGTTTCATAAGTACCTCTTCAAAACTTCAGGCAATGTAAAAGGGTGAAAAGACCTAAGAAGTAAACATTTCTCCAGAACAAGGGAGCTTGTCCATGGCAGCTTTACTGTTCTCTGTATTTTACAGAAATCCCTTTTGTTTTGTTTCACTACAACCAAACTGATTTGCCAACCTAAGAATCAGAGGTGGACTGCAGAAAGCCTACGAAAGCCCCAGGCAAGTTTATACTTGGAGGAGAGGATTTGCTTCCCCAATTATTGTGATTTTTTTTCCAACTAATCTCCAGCCCCTATTGTTTCCCTAGGCAGTTCTTATACCTCTTAATTAAAAAAAAAGAAACACAAACTGAATATATTTAAGAGTCAGAATAATCAAGTAATGTTATCTTACAATTTAGTTTGGGTCAAAAACAAAAATAATTAATTTACCTAATTCCTCTTACTTTAGTACTTAATGTCAATCCAATTTCTTTCTTTTTTAAAATTTGGAACGAATATAGTAGGTTAACAGATGGCTTTTAAAAGTTTTTGTTCTAATTCCAAAATCTTTACATTACCACAAATATATCTATTTAAATATGATACTGTAATTTCTGCAAAATAAGATCTACATACATTCTATTTAACACTAAACAATCTGGATGCTCAGGCTGTTTGGAAATATTCTAACAAAAAACTGAAACATTAGACTGGTGCTATAATAAACAGATTTGCCTTTTATATTTATTTTAGAAATCTCTACACGCATGCCAGTAGAGTTAAAATAGGTCAACTAGCCCAAATATATTTGATCACTTATCGTTTACTCCAAATTGGTGACATCATAAATTATATTATCATTTCATTTCACCCAGAAACAAATGCAACATGAAACAACTCATAGAAAATCCAAAACCCAAATACTAAAAATTTAAAAGACTACACAACTTATATTACATACAAGCTTCAAGATAAAGATTTCCTCCTTTGCACATTAGGATAGCAGGTGCTTCTCTGAAGAATGTTTGTCCTTTAGAAATCTGCTCTGAGTACCTCAAACTCTCTCTCTCTCTCTCTTTTTGAAGCCTATGTAGAAGAATGAGCATTCTGAGGGTTCAAAAATATGGACAAAACTACTTTGGCTCGTTTCAAGCAACTTGTATTAAGTAGATAAAGGAATCACACAGAATCCAATCCTCTCTAGAAGCACACTTTAAATGGCAAAGAGTCACACATTTTAACATTTTATATCTAATAGATGAGAGAGTAAGACTGGATTTCCCTTATAATCAACAGCTATGATATCCTAACTAGAAATTTATCTCTGCTTTTTTGTCCACTTCCTTACTAAACCTTGATCAAAGTATTTCACTAAGCCACTGTATTATCTAACCTATGCCTCCTTTCTAATTTCTCTTTATCCCTCTACTCTTTTCTACCAATTCTTTACTAACTTCCTGTCAACTCTTCTCTTATCCAGCTCTTACCTATTTCCATTTATATTCCACTTAGTAGATATTACAAACATGGGGTAGGAAGACTGTTTACTCTCTCATTCCCTATTAGTTTTCAAGGCCATCTAACCTTTGTAAAAAAAAAAATGGGGGTGGGTGGGTACAGGTGGCTCATAAGCTATAATCTTAGCTACTCAAGAGGCTGATTTGAGGATCTCATGGTTCAAAGCCAACCTGGGCAGGAAAGTCCATGAGACTCTTATCTCCAATAAGCCACCAGAAAATGGGAAGTGGTAGAGCACAAGCCTTGAGCTTAAGAGCTGAGGGACAGTGCCCAGGCCCAGATTTTCAAGCCCCACAACTGACAAAATAAAAATAAAAAAGGAAGGAAGGAAAGAGGGAGGGAGAAAGAAAGGAAGGGAAGGAAGGAAGGAGGGAGGGAGGGGAAATTCTGCAAATATCAGACCCAGGTATATGATACTTTAAAGTATCTTTCTGACTGTAAGGGAATGTCTCTCCCTGACTTTTTTTCCTATTGACTGTAAGGAATTCTCCTCCCTAACTTTTGCCTTTTACCTTTTAGGTTTTTTTTTACTTTTATCAATATATTACTCATTAGTAAGTTAACTGCTACTGAACAATCATCTGTATTCTACATGTATCTGTGTTATTTCATTTCTTTCCTATTTTATTTGAAGCCTGTGCCTACCGAGAGTCTTCCTAAGTATCAATTTTACACTCTATTCTTAAGAATTGTATTAAGATACTTTTATCATTTCATTCTCTAATTTAAAATCCTTCATTGTCTTTTTACTATATACATTAACAAATATCCAGAAGTTGTAATCTTCTAATGCTTTTAACATCTAACCTAGACCAATGCTTTTAACATCTAACCTAGACCAATCTTTCCATTTTATCATCTATATTGCTCCAAATTAACAACCAAAGAATTGTCACTTAATGTACCTTATGCTTTTTCCTGCTGTTTCTTCTTCCCTCATGCAGACTAAGCATATACTACCACTGGGCTACACCCTTTACTGCAAAAGTCATTCTTTGTGTGCCTGTCTTCATCATAACTTTCAGTGATTAGATACAGTTCCTTCATACACATTAAAATTATATAAATTACTCTTCTTTTACTAAGTTCCCCTCTGGTCTCAAATAGCATGGAAATATCTGATACTGGTCTGTATTACAATTTAAAATGTCATTAATTTATATTTTATTCTTACTAAATCAATATGTATAAAATTTACTTTTATCAGTAGTGCCCAGCACAACTAAAACACAAAGTAGAACATTTGTTGAATTAGCTTAATATTTCCTTTCTTTTTTGTACATTTTTATTGTAAAAATACTGTACAGAGGGGTTACAGTTACATGAACAAGGTTCATTTCCTATGGAGCATCGTTGCCTCTTCCTTTGTTTTTCCCCTACCATCCCTTCCCTCCCACCTCCACAACTACCCCACCCCCACCCCGTCAAAGTTGTAAAGTTCATTTTCAACACAGTGTCTTGTACATCTCATTGTTGCAATGGGTCAACCTGTATCCCTATGAAAGCATTTTGGGGTTTTTTTTCCCTTCCCCTCCCGGAATTAGAGAAGTGTATATAAAAGATGCAGGGCACTGACATCAAATACAGTGAAAATAGGGGATAGGGGTTATACTGTGGGGGAGGAACATACAAACAAACAAAAAATCACATGGTACATAACTTTCTAATAAATTTTGTAATTCTCAGATAAAAGGTCTCCAGTATCTAAAATAAGCTGAAACTGTTACCAAAATTTGTATATAAGAGCTAGTCACTCACTGGGTATGTCTCATATCTGTAATCCCAGCACTGGGGCGGCTGGAGCAGAAGGATTATCAGTTTGAGGAAAGCTTGGACTATGTAGTAAGACACTACTTCAAAAAACAAACATCTGTAATCCCAACTACTTGGGAGGTAAAGATTACAAGGACTGAAACTCAGGGCTTATAATGGCCTTGCAAAAAGTTATCAAGACTATCAAACAAGCCAGGACTGGTACAATTTATGTCCATATCCCTAGTTATATAGGAGGAATAGGTGGGAGGATCATGGTTGGAAGCCAGCCCCCAAGTAAAGGCATAAAACTAGTGTGTGTGTGTGTGTGTGTGTGTGTGTGTGTGTGTGTGTGTGTGTGTGTGACAAAATGACTGCAAGTGTAGATCTAGTGGCAGATTACCAAGGAAGTGTGAGACCCTGAGTACAAAGCCTAGTACTACAAAATAAAACAATAACAACAAAAATCAAATGAATAAAGCACACCACTCAACAACAACAAAAAAACAAGCAAACACAAGAAATAGCTATAAATACGCAAAATTAGAATAAATCTGAGATAGAAGACCACATAGCAAAAGTTGTATGTGAAAATTTTGAAAGTAAGGTGCCAAACTGGCCTTTATCAAGGCCACTAATAACCTCTGACTTTTCCAATTCAGTATTTTAATTTCTAAAAGATGGCTCACTATATAGAGAGAGATAGATACATATATACATATATATAAATTTTTAGATAGATCTATGTTTCTATAATTTTTTGCTGTAAAAATACAAAATCATCAAATCAACCATTTTCAAGTATACCATCCAGTGACATTATATTCACAAGTTACATAATCATCACTAATCTTCTCTAGAACTCTCTATAGCCATCAAACTCTAATTCTCTATTTCCCATTCTTCCATCCCCTGAGAACCATGTTCTATCTGTCTCTATGATTTTTGACTACTCTCGCTTTCTCATATAATTTCTCTTTTGTGACTAGTTCATTTTATCTAGCACAATGGGTTTGTTCATGCCATAGCACACTGAAGAATTCCTTTCTTTTCTGTGGCTGCATAGTAATTAATTGTATTTATATATCACATTTTGTTTACTCACTTATTTTTTAATGGGCATCTGGCTTGCTGCCACTTTCTGGCTATTGTGAATAATAAACATGGGTATTTAAATATCTGTTCAAGTCCTTGCTTTCATTCCTTTGGTATATATCCAGAAACCTAGTGTGGTTATCTTATAAGATTTTTATATTCCTAGTACAGTGCACAAGAAAAGATTCCAGTTCCTCCATATTCTCATCAACACTTGTTATTTTCCTTATGTTGATAACAGCTAGGAAAAAGATGTTGAGGACTATATCATTGTTCCTTTGATTTGCTTTCTTTTTATGATTAGTTATACTGAGGTCCCTTCTTTGCTTTTATTAGCCATTTACTTATCTTCTTTGGAGAAATTTCTATTGAAGTCATTTATGAAATAGATTTGTTTTCTGTTCCTGTTGGGTTATTCATTATATAGGCTATATACTAACTTCTTATCATATACATGATTTGCAAGTGTTTTCTCACACCTAATGGTTGCCTTCCACTCTGTTGACAGTATCCTTTCACACACACAAGTCTTTTTTTTTTTTTTTGTCCGGTCGTGGGGCTTAAACTCTGGGCCTGGGCACTGTCCCTCAGCTCTTCAGCTCAAGGCTAGCACTCTACCACTTGAGCCACAGCGCCACTTCCAGCTTTTTTGATTTTGCTTATGTGGTGCTGAGGAATTGAACTCAGGGCCTCAGGCATGCAAGGCAAGTGCTCTACCACTGAGCCACCTTCCCAGCCCCCACACAAGTCTTATATTTTGATTTAGTTTTATCTATTTTCTTCTTGTGTTTTCTGTGCTTTGGGTGTCATATCCAAAAAAATAAAAAGAAGAAAGACTGACAAGCTCATGCCATAAAGCTATCCCCTATGTTTCATCTAAAACTTTTATAGTTCTAGTTCTCACATTTAGATACTTGATCCATTCCTAATAACTGTTTTTACACAGTGAGGTAACTGTCAAACTAGCTGAACCTGGCCAAGGGTCACCATGCAATGGTGAACAAACAGAATGATTTTTGTAAGCCATTATATTTGGTTTTGGTATTCATTCAACTTTCTGTTTGTGGATTCCATGAATTCTTTTATTAATCATTGATTAGCTTCATCACATGCACATGTAGCCATATGCAGGCTTTCAATCTTTCCATTCAGCATGTTTAGCAGTAGTGTTTGTACAGAATTTTGAGAACTATCCTCTAGATTTTTCACTGATCTGTTGCCTGTTTATTTTGGGTGGGAGTTGAGGTTCCTTGACTTGCCATTTTTCTTGTGTGTCTATGGCTTTTTCTGCCCATTTGGAAATGAAAGCAGATTCAATACCATACCAGAACACAATTTTAAGACAAGAACTAACCCAGAGCCCTGTAGCTGCACAGACTTTAGAGGTTCACAATTATAGATAGGTATTTTCACTCTGTCTCTCCTTTTTTGGATACAAAAGGAGATCCAATACCACTACAGAATACAGTTTTAAGACAAAAAACAACCCTGAACACTGTAACTGCACCAATTTTAGAGGTTCATAATAATAGATAGGTATTCTCCTATCTATGTCTCCTTTCCTTTGTTAGGGGAGGGGTTTAGAAGCAAAGACTAACTAGAGTTAAATCATTCTTTTTGTCATTTCTTTATGATAATTTATTCATTATTTATAGCTCATTCATTTAAAATAATTTCCCAGAGTCTATAAAGACTTACACTAAGATTGAGTTCTTTGATGCTAAATACTCTGCATTATTCATGTCAATGAATGATTTAAAGCTTGAATGTCAGTATTCTAAATAATTTATATATTGTAAAGGAGATGGCTTAAAATGAAATCTTACTAGAACCAAAGAAATATGGATTTGTTTTTCTAATTCTTCAATATTAAAAAAATAAATAGCCACTACAGTTAATGTTTTTAGTCTAACCTATAAATTATATTACTAATATTTGTTAGCAACTAATAATAAACTCACTAAGAGTAGTTTTAATATTTTATTTCATTACTAGAAAACTCAAGTAATCACAATAGATAGGAGAAAAGTACTTAATATTTGAAGTATCTGTAATCCTAAAGCATTCAACTACAAACTAAATTTCATCATTTCCTTATATTATTGTGAATATTAATATATATTATATATTGAATATTAATGTATATTATATAATAATATACATTAATATTAATATATATTAATAAAATAGCTTTACATATAGTTCATATTTTAAAACTAGTTATTTCAATATGACAAAAATACAGAAGAAAAAATGTAAATGGAAAAATTCAAATGTACTTACAAAGTCAAAGTCTCCATCTTGAGGAACTTTCCAGTTATCAGGAAAAACATTTTTGGACATAGGAAAGGGTTCATGCATGTTCTGATTACAGTTTTCATGACTTTTATTTTTGAAGTCTTGCTTATCAAAGTAGTCCATGAAAGATGGTCTTTGTACTTGTGGTGAAGTTGCATTTCCTTAAGTAAAGATGAACATAAGGTGGGTATAAGATCTTACATTTAAAGAAATACAATTTTTACTTTAGTATTTTGTTGTTGTTGTTGTTGTTGAGCCACACAATAAGTCTGTACTAGTTAAGACTCAGAGCCAACACAGTCAATTCATAAACAACAAAGTAAAATAAAATATGAAGAAAAAACTAGCCAAACCAAGTAAATGTTGAAATATAACAGGCAAGTACCAAGATAATCTTAGTAGCAAGCACTAGGCCCTGAGTTTAATCCCAACACTGGCAAAAAATATTCTTAGATTATAGACATATTTCAGAATTTTAGCAGACACTTTATCATCATAAAAATCCTATCAACTGCATTTGAAGTCTGCCAAATAATTTTTTTAATCAAGTGTTTTTGGTGCTCTTTTTTACATTCAAGTCTACATTGTCATTGTAATTATATACTTCTTTTAGCTGGAGGAAATTACAAGATCTTACCCAGGGTTTTCCTTTTTGTTGTTGTAGTTGGTTCTGGGGCTTGAACTCTGGGCCTAGGTGCTGTCCCAGAGCTTCTTTTGCTTAAGGCAAGTACTCCAGAACTTTGAGTCACACCACCATTTCTGGCTTTTTTCCAAGTAGTTAACTGGAGATAAGAATCTCATGGCCTTTCTTTCCTGGGCTGGCTTTGAACTACAATCCTCAGATCTCAGTCTCTGAGTAACTAGAATTACAGGTCTGAGTCACTGACACCCAAGTTTTGTGTTTGTTTTGTTTTGTCATATTTTAATAGCTATTTGACTTCCCCTGTCTTTCTAGCTGACTCCCTCAACCTCCGGACTTTCGTGGTTTTGTTATATTTATATTTAATATCTTCCAAAGCTATTTCACCAGCACAGAATGTGCTTACTGTTCTACATCTACCTTTGCAACTACTTGCTATTGTACTGTGGTGGATTTGAGTTAATTGGTAAATTAACATACCAGTTCTTGTTAAAAAACAATTTACTTTATGGTAAAAATGCTGTACAGAGGAGATACAGTTATATGAGTAAAGCAATGAGTACCTTTCTTGTCCAGCATCGTTACCCCTTCCCTTGTTGTTCTCCCACTATCCTTTCCTTCCCTCACCTCTTTCACTTCTTCTCCCTCCCTCCCCCCCCCCAAACTCCCTGCCCGGCCTGAAGTTGTAAAGTTAATTTCCAATACACTGTCTTGTGGGTATCCTTGTTGCAATGTCTTGTGGGTATCATTGTTGCAATGGGTCATCCTATGTCTTTGTTTCAGAGTTTTGTTATTCTTTACCCCTCCCTGAATTAAACAAAAGTATTTACAAGATGCAGGGTACCAAAATCAAGTACAGTGACAACAGGGGATATATCATAGGGGGAAGAACATACAAAAGAAACAAAAAAATCACACACCACATTAAAAACAACAACAAAGAAAACCCTCCTGTGTTAGTATCTTGGGGTTCATTTCACTTAGCATTATCTATTATATAGTCATATAACATACCAGTTCTGAAACTAGATAGATCTTTTTCTTTAAACCTGCAGGTCCTCCCATACATTCTGTCTCTGCCATGGTCAACACTAGTTATTCAATCTCCAAAGTAATAAGAGGAATAATTCTGACTTTTGTCTTTCCATTGCATCAAAATGACCATAAGGTATATTTAATGCTACTTTTCAATAGAGTTGTTTAAATCTAACCATTTTCTCTTTTTGTTTGCTGCTGTCTTTACTTTCTAATAATTTCTTGACTATCTCACTGTAGCAGTCTCAAACAAATCTCATTTCTAGTAACTCAGTTTTGATTTAGTATTTTTATCACAATGACCCTTCTTAAGTACAAGTCCAATTATGTTTGTTTTCTGCTTAGAATCTTTATATAGCACCTTGTTTTTATAAACTGGATAATTAAAGTAAAAAATAAACATTTGGAATAACTAGATTTTTAATCTTGTTAGCAATATCTTGATCAGTAGCTTTAAACATTCCTTAAAGCCCAAGGGTTCCAGAGAAATGTTCCAGAAACCACTAGGAAGGCCTTTTCCATAATTTTTCAGATAGAAAGCATGTTGTCTTCTTCTTAAGACTTTCTCAGAGGAGTACAGGAAAATGAAATCCGTCCCATATTTTAACCGTCCCATATTTTACAAACATCTTCCAGCTAAGTTCCTCTTATATATACTTGTCTTTCAAATGTCTGAAGACAGAGATAATAGGTCCTGTCTTGGCTGTCTCTCTTTCAGATGAAACAGCCCCAGTTCCTTTCATATGATACACTTTTCAAACTCATCACATCTTGTTTAATTGCCTACAAGGACATTTTACTTTTATAATGTTCCTCTAAAATTAAGATATATTCTCAATAGTTACCTGGCCAATCTAGAGGACATTTTTGATAGAAGTAGTTCTATCTACTAGTATAGTTCTACTACTATGACAACCAAGTAGCACTGTTGGTGAATATTAAATTTAAAATCATTTTTACCAAGAAAATGCAATATTAAAATTCTTTATTTTCAGGCTTTAAGAACAGAGAAGGATGTCTGGAACTAGATCATGCCTGCAATCCTAGCTACTCAGTAGACTGAGATCTGAGGACCACAGTTCAAAACCAGCCCACGTAGAAATGTCTGTGATCTTCTTATCTCCAATTAACCACAAAAAACAACAATAACAAAAGCTGGAAGTGGAGCTGTGGCTCAAGTGGTATAGTGCTGGGCATGATTTAAAAAAAGTTGAGGGTCAGCCAGGTGCTGGTAGCTCATGCCTGTAATCCTAGCTACCCAGAAGGCTGAGATCTGAGAATCACTGTTCGAAGCCAGCATGAACAAGAAAGTCCATGCAACTCTTCTCTCCAAATAACTACCAAAAAACTGGAAGTGGTGTTGTGGCTCAAAGTGGTACTGCATTAGCCTTGAGTGAAAAAACTCAGAGGGGATGCCCAGGCCCTGAGTTCAGGGCCCATGACTGACCAAACACACACACACACACACACACACACACACACACACACACACACACACGAAGCTGAGGGACAGTAGCTAGGTTCTGATTTCAAACCTCAGGCAGAGATACAAAGAGACAGAGACAGAGAGACAGAGAGAGACAGAGACAGAGAGAATTCAGTGACAATTGCCTGTAATACTAGCTTTTCAGGAGGTTGAGATCTGTGGACAATGGTTCAAATCCAGTCCTGGCAGACAATTCTCCCCATTAACCAGCCAAAAGCTGAAAACAGAGGTGTGTTACAGTGGTAAAGCTGTAAAAACTTCTGCCATTAGCTAAAAATAGCAAACAAGAGCAAGAGGCACTAAATTCAAGCTCCAGCCCCAACGTACACACAAAAATAAAAAATTAGTCAGAGTTGGTGTCTTACTTTCTGTGGTAAACTCAAGACTCTAAAATTCTCTAACTTCAAAGAGGAAAAAAAAATGCAGTGAGAGAGGAAGAATTGTCAGGCTTCCACCCCATTTTTCTCTTCCCATTTCATGGCTCTCAGACTTCTGCATACATTATTTGGCAGATTTGAAGTATAAGTGAATTTGTTCTGGTGAGGATACAAGAAAGGGGAGTAACGGTGGTGCTTATTCAGTTAAAGTTTTTTTTTTAATCTCATTGCCTTAAATGTGAACATCATTTTCTGTAACAAAACAAAGGTTTTATTGACTTCATATTAATTAGGTCTTGTTAAAAAACTGTTATGAAATACATATGACATAAAATATACTGTCTTACTCTTGGGTTATATGCCTAAAATTATTTGAAGCAAGGTCATGAAGCGTTATGTATCCATGTTCACTCATTGCATTGTTATTCACAATAACTAAAACATGGGAAGAGGACAAGGAAAAGGGACAAGAATCAGTCAATCTGACAAGGTTATATTATTGACACTTTACAGGGGTCCTTTAATTCTTTTAATTCCTTTAATACTTTCAATGGACTTTAAGAACCTTGATTTGTCTATAGGAATCATCATTATAAGATACATTTCTGTATCTTCAGAATTGAAATTTGATTCCTATTACAACCTCTTATTTCAAAACAGTCTAGAAATTTCATCTTAGTTATTCTCCACTTCTGACTCATTTTATGAAAATAAGAAAAAAATTCAAGTGTAAGTAAACTTACATCTTCTGACACCTGAATAAATCAAATCATAAAGTGAAAAATAATCCATAAAAGAATCCATTATTTGATATTCATTTCTTACCCTCTTTCAATTTTTTTTAAAATGGTGCTAGAGATCAAACTCGGAGCACAGTACATGCTCACCATATGCTCTGCTGCTGAGCTAAACACCTACCAAGAAGAGTAATTCTGTACCATGATATAATTACATATTTAGTTGTTGTAAGTTCTGGTTCTCATCAGAAATTCTTAAAGTAGGTTACATATATAAAGACATGCAAAAACTTTAATATTCAGCAAAAGGATTATTAATACTGATATAGGAATGTCAGAATCAGAGAGGCCAGGAAAAATGGTTTTGGGGAAAACTATTAGAAAAGAAACCCACTAAGACCACCATTACCAACTACATTTGAAAAATAAATACAAGTTTCATAAAACTGCATTTTAGCATCTTTCTTTTTAAATATTTTAAATTCATGCTATGGAGCCTACGCTGGCCTTCAACGAGGGCTCCAACAGCCCTCTTTCTTCAGCCTCTTGAGCATTCCCGGCCCCCTCAATTTCTGGTGCTGAGATTTAGAGTCAAGGCTTTGTGCTTCCTAGGCAAGTGCCGTACCCATTGAACCACACTCTGGCACTTTATCTTTTTGTCTAGACTGGCTTGTAACTCTTTATCTTCCCACTCTGGCTGTCAAATGGTTAGAATTAAAGGTGTGAGGCACTGGCACTGACCTAGATAGCATTCCTTAAAAGTAAATTCAATATATGAAAATGCTTCATCAAAACACACATATACACACTATGACACTTCCAAACTGCTAAAAGAAAGGCATTTCCTGACCAATTCCCTTCTTAAATCTTTCTCCTTTTAATATTAGACCACCACACCACTCTTACTACTTTTCTTTTGGCCCAGCATTGGCTTTGCTACAGAGATCTAGTTACACTCTCTTTTATTCTTTCATTTAATTAGTGTGGTACTCTTTATCAATGCCCTGGTGCTGTAATGAAACTGTCAGAGGTCTTTTAATAAACCTGTGACTCATTATAGAAATGAATGGAAGACAAATTAATCTCTTTCTACCAGAAACTAACACAGAGCAGCTCCTATAGTATGACCTAAATACATATTAAGAGTAGCAGCATACACTGTGAAGAAGAAAAATAAAGTGAGAAAACCCTTAATCTTTTATAAAAGCCTTCACATCAAAACAAAAGATTAGCTCAGCAACCCTCTAGAGACAGGGAAACGGCTGAGAGACAGGCATTCTTTTTTACAATAAGACAAAGAAGTAGAAACTGAATCAGAGATAAGTAGTGGCAATATAAAAGTGAGAGGTAGGCCAATCCCTGGGTTTCATTAAAAAAAAACCAAAAAAACAGCTTTTCCTCAGAGAGGTGTGAGGCGCATGTGTAGTCTCCCAGTCTCCTGACAGCTTTACTACAAAGATGGTCAACATGCCCCAAACCAGAAAGACTTTCTGTAAGAAATGTGGCAATCATCAGTCTCACAAAGTGACCCAGTACAAGAAGGGCAAAAATTCTCTGTATGCCCAAGGTTAGAGGTGCTATGATCGGAAGCAAAGCAGCCACGGTTGGCAGATCAAGCCAATATTCTGAAAGAAGGCTAAAACCACCAAGGAGATTGTACTGAGGTTTGAATGTGTTGAGCCTAACTGCAGATCCAAGAGGATGCTGGCCATTAAGAGATGCAAGCATTTTGAACTGGGAGGAGATAAGAAGAGAAAGGACCAAGTGATCCAGTTCTAAGTGGGTTTTTTTGGTCTTAATTTTAAGGGGAAGATCTTGAAGCTGTAGAATTACCTGAAGCTATAGAATTACCTGATGGAAAACTAAATCTCAGAAAATACAGCCACCCCCCAAAAGAAAAGAAAAGAAAAAGAAAGAAAGAGGGGGAGGCTGGGAAGGGATGTGAAGGGTAAACAAAGGAGGAGGCTGCAATGCTTGATAAGAAATGTACTCATTATCTTGCCCATGTAATTTTACCCCTTTTTTCCGTTTTTTTCCCAAAAATTAAAAAAAAGGAAAAGGAAGAAAGAACTATGAAATTTCATTGTAGAAATCTACTCTTCTATCTTCAACAGTTCTGGCCTACTTTTAACACTAACCTAATCAGAAGCTTCTAACTTGTCAACGACAACTAGCATTGAAGTCTCAAAAGGTAAAAAAGTTGCCTACATAATATCTACATCCCCTTTCTTGTGCATAGGAATGGCTATGTAATATAATTATAGTCAGAGAAACATAAAATAAGTTTCTAAGATGTTTCTTAACACAGAAACTACCTATTCAGTTTTTTTTTTCTTGCCTAGAATGCAGACTTAATGATTGGAGAGCTATCATTTATCCTACAAGCAGGAGAATAAGTATAATACCCTAAAGATGATATCACAGGAAGGCCTCCTATTAAATAGACTTCTTCCCCTCACCCCCTTGGGTAGTAGGACTTGAGCTCAGGTCCTGGGCATTGTGCCTGAGCTTTTTTGCTCAAAGTCAGTGTTCTAACACTTTGAGCTACAGCTCCACTTCTGGTTTTGTGGTGGTTAGTTGAAGAGGAGTCTCACAGACTTTCCTGTCTGTGGTTAGTTTCATTCAAACTGTGATCCTCAGATCGAAGGCCTCTGAATAGCTAGAATTACAGGTGTGAGCTAACACATTTTTAAGGTACAAGTAAACATTCTTTTTTTTTTTTTTTGTCGGTCGTGGGGCTTGAACTCTGGGCCTGGGCGCTGTCCCTCAGCTCTTCAGCTCAAGGCGAGCGCTCTACCACTTGAGCTACAGCGCCACTTCCCAAGTAAACATTCTTACAGAGTTAATACAGTATAAAAATCAACTTAAGGCTGGGTGTGGGTGGTTCATGGCTATTATCCTATCTACTCAGGAGGCAGAGACCTAGAGGATTGCAATTCAAAGCTATTCAGGGCAGGGCAGCAAAAGGCTTTAAGACTCCATTTTTCAACTGACCAGCAAAACACTGGATGGAGGCATAATCCATGTGGTAGAACAGTAGCAAGCACGGTGAGCTTAAGAACCTGAATTTCAATACCAGAAAAAACAAAAACAAAATCTTGTACAAAAGAAAGCAGTCTACTCCATTAAGCATTTTCTTTTTGGATAACTCTGTAATAAGATACTATTAACTCTAATATGCTTTTTTACCTAATTTTCTTTTCAATTGTATGCATTTGCATGTCTATTTTCCATTACTTAATTTAAAATCTAATTCTAATATGTAGAATACCTTTGTCACATACATTTTTTTATTTCTTAAAAGGAAAATAAAGTCTGTTTTGAAAGCTAATGGGAGGGGGGTGCTTGTAATTTCTTAAGTGATGTTTAAAATTCTACAATTTGAGAAAGATGCCATGGTGTCCAGTTGAATATCCAGGTAGAGCCATGTTTACAGAACTAGGACAGAGAGGATGATATTTCTGACTTGCAATTTATTGAAAAGGCAAACAAAAGAAAAACCAAGAAGTTGCTGGGTGCTAGTGGTTCACTCCTATAATCTTAGCTGCTCAGAGTGCTGAGATATGTAGATCACAGTTCAGAGCCAGCCAGGGCAGTCCATGAGACTCTTATCTCAAACACACTACCTAGAAAAAGCTGGAAGTGGCACTGTTGCTCAATTGGTAGGGCACTAACCTGAAGCAAATGAAGCCCACACCCTGACTTCAGGCCTCAGGATGGGGGTGGGGATGAGAAGAAGCCCAAGAAGTCATAGGCCCTTCAATGAGAGAATGAAATGAAGCTGCAAACCTCAAAATAGTAACCACTGTCACATGCAATTATGGTTTTAGGGCAAATATTTTAAAAACACATATAAAAAATAACCACAAAACTGACATGAATTTCTACTATTGTATTTAAATTCTGACCATAGATTACTAATATATATTTTATTTCAATAGTAAATTTAATATTCAAATTATTTAGTTCTTCAAATTTGGTCCAATTTTTTGACGTGCTTATAGAACTAAAAACCCATTAAATTAAAGAATAATCACTACTAATTCCCTTTGTACCTTTCAAATTATAAAGTGAAAGCTTGTTTCTGTCTCCATTCATTCCTCAAAAGATTTACAAAGAAACTGAATTACATAGAATATAATGCCTTAGAAAATATGCTAGTCTACCCACAATTTTTCATTAATTGCCCTAATTTGCATATGTCATCTAAACAAATGGTCTCTGTGAAAATTTAAACATATATAAGATTTTTAAAATACTTAACAAACGCAATTTGTCCAATTTTTATTTCATTTTCCCCCCTTTGGAAATACTGTGGTTTTTGAACTCAAGAGTCTCATATTTGCTCCCATGGCTAGCACTCTACTACTTGAGGCATGTCTCCAGTTCAGTTTTTTGCTGGTTACTTTGGAGATAAAGTCTCCTGGACTTTTCTGTCTGGGTTGGTTTCCAACCACGATCCTCTGAATCCTAGCTTCCTGAGCAGCTGGGATTACAAGTGTAAGCCACAGGTAGACAAGGAAAAAAATTTCATTTGCACTAGGAAAATTAATATTTCTGTTTACTTGTGCTTGATGATAGTAAAACAAGCATTCTATAACCAAAATGAACAGACCAGCAGTCCAGTGCTGGATAATTCCCCAGGCCCAGAGCACACAGAAATGAAGAATATATTCAGTGCCCACAGGGAGCTCCAAAAATACCTAGTATTTTTGAAGAGGAAAATGAAGGCTTTGTAATAGCCCACAAGTATTATGAGTATTTAGATATGCTATAAAAAAAGAGCAAATCACATTATTCTGATATAATTTATACCCAGTCCTAAAAATCTCACAGATATTCTAGAATCTTAACCATTAGGGATTAATATGATTTTGGTATCAAATCTGGATTTACATTTTGGTTCCATCACTTACTTGCTATGAAATCATGAACAAGTTACTTAACACTCCCAAGTTTCAGTTTCATTTGTGGTAAATGGTAGATAAAATGAAATTTTATTGGGTTCGTGTGAGGATTAAACAAATTAATATATCTGAAGTCCAGAGCACAATATTTGGTTCATGGCTGAATTCTGAGAAAATCATACGTCCTCTCGTTGCCAAAAAAAAATTATTTCATCCTTTCATGCCTCCATGGAACTGTATCCATTTACTTAAAGATGTTAAATTTCACAAACAGGGAATATAATTCTTTCTTTCACCTCATTATCTCTATATACATTGCTAAACATGTGCCAGATTATCAGGGTATCCCTTAACATTTTTTCATCTTGTCAACTATCAAATATCCCTTTCTCATGCTAGTGCCACTGAGTTCATTTTGAAAATAGTAATTTTCTAAAGAATGTTTTTGGCTAGCTTAATGAATAAAGAAAGATGAGACAAGGTCTAGGTGGAAGCAGAGAAGAGATGGGAGCAAGAATTTGCTGATGGGAGAAATGACAGAGCTACTAAGTGGCTCTGCATTTCCAGTCCCAGGGAGATCCGACCTTCCTCGATGAATAAAAAGCAGAGCTGGAGAAAGCCCAGGAGCTCAATGTTCCAGCTTTCCAAGTTGTTGGCAGGAACAGGTGATAGAGTAAGAAGATAGGGATGATTCTGCATAGATTACCTACTATCTTTAAAGCATCCTTATAGTTTTTAGATTTTATTATTATTTTATAATATTTATTCATGTATTTAATTTTATTTGCTAAATTTAAATAAAATCTAGATTAACTTTTGTTTCCTCTAATAAATTTTGATTGAAATAAACATGTTGGAGTGTAACTGTTCAATGCTCATAACAGGATCATCAACTAGGTCAAACTATATAGTGTCTGTAAGGGTAATACTGAAGACATTGTCAAAGACTTTTCCAGTGTCCAAAGACATAGCACCCAAACCCTGAATTTGCTTGGATATAGAAACTGAGCATCCTTTTAGGTAGTTTAAATGAATACACATACACACACTGAGCAAGGGGGAGAGGAAAAAATATGTCAATGAAACCCAAGTTATTTTATTACTAAGTTATATTCTATTTAGAAATATTCTATTTAGGACTGTGAAGGTGGCTCAGTGGTAGAGCACTTGCCTTGCATGCCTGAGGCAATGGGTTCGGTTCCTCAGCACCATATAAAAAGAAAAAAGCCGGAAGTGGCACTGTGGCTGAAGTGGTAGAGTGCTAGCCTTGAGCTGAAGAGCTGAGGGACAGCAACCAGACCCAGAGTTCAGGCACCATGACCGGACCAAAAAAATAAAAATAAAAATAAAGAAATATTCTATTCAGTCTACATAAAAGGATTAAGGAAGTCCAACCTTCCAAAGTAAGAAAGAGCACTGTAAGAATTCAGGCAATAATAAGACATGAGAGTAGAAATATATGTAAGGACCAGAGCATATACTGCCTTTAAATCAGTGTTGGGCAATAGCCCAAAAGCAACTGGCAGTTACTGGAATGCTAGAGGCATTGTGTAGAGAGGATAGGGAACCCAGACAGGAAGCAGGAGCTCATTAGGAAGGCTCATGAGTGAGGGACTATAGAGACTTGCACTAGGAAATATACTAAAGCAAGTCTTCCCTCAAAAACTCCACATTTGTTACTATCATACTACTGAGTAACAATGTGAGGGTTACATTAATATTACTTGATTAACTTTTGGTGAAAATGGAGATCTTACATCATAGAATGATGTCTACTTGTAGGAACTTAAAACACATGGGATTTAAAACCTGCTGAGACATAAAACAAATGTAAAAATTTAAAGCACTATCTACTCAATTTAAAAATGGTTTTTCTTAAGATCTCTGTGAAACAGTCATCCATATATAATCATATAATAAAATCATAATATATTGATTTCTACAGTTGTCATAGATAAATTCACAAATTATGTGAAAATCTATGGTATAATTTAAAATATGACATCTGATAAATCATCATTACTTCTTCCTTGAAATGTAATAATTAAACATAAATTAAATTCCATAGACTCATTTTTTAAAACCACTATACTTATGATTTTTCAATATACAATTGTATAAATAAGTTGTTTTGGTAGTTTTGTAGAAAGTTTAATAAATAGCTCACTAGATGTACAATAAAGCAAGCACTTAAGAGCTCTTAAATGTTCTAAGAATCCTAAAATATGAGTGAAAGAATTTTATCAACTTGCAGAAATGTGATGGTATGTGCTGTGCTATCTTAATTTGGAATCTTTTTGATCTATAGGGTATATGAATTGTACTTTAATATCAGCCACAAGAACATCTTATGCAATAAACATGTTAGATTGCAAAAAACCTATGCTCAGAAGCTCAGAATTTTCTTGGAATCCAAAATTCAGGCTGCTTTCCAGAACAAAGGTTCAGGATGCCCACCAGTGATCGGAGGGAAAAAAATTCATATACTTACCTCTACACACTGCCATACTGATTAACTACATATAAAAGCAATTTGTTTGCATTTTGTACATCATGACTTTCCCCTTCCAAAGTATGTAACCCATAATGAGCCACATAGCAGAAAATGTGAAGAAAGCAACAACAGTGAGCTAAGTGAAACTTTGAGGTAGGATTTCACTGGAGCAGCAATACTGGGGCAGTAGCACCAAGAAAGGGGTGGGCAAAATAAATAGAAATGTCAGAGAGGAAATTTTCATATCCATTTCACAGTACTAGCAAATCACTTGAATATATGTAACTTTCTAAGCTCTCTAATGGCACAAATCATGTAATTGTGCTATCCTACCATTTGAAAACAATAGCATGTAGTAGAAAACCATCTAGTACCTTAGTCTTTGACAATAACCATAGAAACTACTGTAGTGAAGGGAGGGAGAAAGGTCAATAATTGTTTAAAGAGAATTGTTTGTACTCTCTCACTGTGTAATTACAATATCCTGCATTATTAACTGCAGTATCTTTTAAAACTATGAAAGAAAAGAACAGAAAAGGAAAGGAAGGAAGGAAGGAAGGAAGGAAGGAAGGAAGGAAGGAAGGAAGGAAGGAAGGAAGGAAGGAAGGAAGGAAGGAAGAAGAAAAAAAGGAAGGAAGGAAAGAAAGAAAGAACAGATGTAAGCAACAGATGTCAGAGAGAATGTCTGAATCATTTTAGACCCCTGGACTGTGTCTCATCCATGATAAGCAGCAGTTAACATGCATGGAATAGTCTTCTCTATTAGCATTCTTGACTCTAATCCTTCTTTGAGGGTTTCTTATTTTCCTGCTTTAGCCCTCATTTCTTCCCATAGCATGGACTCCTGTCTCTGTGGTTTAACTGATAATTTAGACAACATGAAATAGTATTATTTTGTATTTATTGGAATGAAATTTTAGACTTGCTATTTTAATTGGAAAAGTAAATGCTAGGCACTATCTTCTCTCTAAAATACTTTACAAATTAAATTATGGATTTGTATCCGTCAACAGGAAAAAAAGTTCTACAACCCTAAGTTAAAGACGTATTACGATGTGTTATATTAAAATAAATTTTAAAGTTTACTTGTGCTATATTTTATTTTTTTGCTATCAAAGCTAAAACCCAAAAATTTACATCATTTTCTTTTTAAGGTAATTATAAGACTATTCTGGTTTCCATTTTAAAGATATATTACTATGTGTTATATTAAAATAAAATTTTTTGGTCGATTGTGGAGCTTGAACTCTGGGCCTGGTTGCTCTTCAGCTCAAGGCTAGCACTCTTCCACTTGAGCCTCAGCACCCACTTCCAGTTTTCTGGTGGTTTATTGAAGATAAGAGTCTCATGGGTTTTCCTGCCCGGGTTGGCTTTGAACCACGATCCTCAGATCTCAGGCTCCTGAGTAGCTAGGATTACAGGCATGAGCCATTGGCACCCAGCTTAAAATAAATATATAATATATATTATATATATAATATAATATTAATATATTCTTTTTTCCTTTTTGGGGGCTATCAAAGTTAAACCCACAAAATTTCCATCATTTGCTTATTCTGGTTTCCATATAAGTATACTTTCAAAATAAGGAACTCATATTCAAGGAAAAGGTCACATACTTTTCATAGTTCCATCTTCTTCTTCCTCATCCTCACTGTTTATAACCATGGTCCCCAAATCAGATTCTAACATTGTGCTGTTGTGTTCAATCATGGTCTGGGCCCCTTCACTCATTGTGCTTGTAGCCCGCATTGTGCCCACACTTTCTGAGCTAGTCTTCACCATGGTGTGGGAATCCAGCTCATCTTCATCCTGGAAACAAAACACCACAGTGAAGAAACACTGCTTTGGGACAATTGGATTTCTTAACTCTTAACAAGAATATGTTAATATTGTTAATAATGATAATCATACTATAATTATTATTTTTCATATAAGCATACACACAAATGTTATCATAAAGGGCAAAATTAGCAAAACAACCTAAGGCTTTAGGTAATTAAAACTCAAGCAACAGAAAGTGATAAAAACAGAAACTGCTAGTAGACTTTGAAATAAGGACTGAGTTCAATAAATTATCCACAAATACATTAACAGAACACAGTGATGAAATAAACATACAACAGGGCACTTTAAAGATTGAATATGTTTGTACTTGAACTTTTTCTTGGTGGTACTGGGGTTTGAACTCAGGGCCCCTTTTCTGCACTTGTTACTTCCTACCCAGGCATGCACATAGGCCAAGAGCCACCTATTTTAGGTTTTCTGTAGTAGTTGGAGTGATAGGAACATACAATCCCACCAAGCTATGGGTTCATAAGGGGTCTCCTAAACTTTTCTGCCCAGACTGGCCTCAAACCATGGATCATCCCAATCTCAGCCTTTCAAGTAGCTAGGGTAACAGTAAACCACCAGGACCCATCTATCACTTCTTTTTCTAATAGGCGGAATAACACTTCTAACCTCTATAATAGCTACTAGCATTTTTCTTCAATTGTGGTAAAATATATATAACACAACTTACTACTTTTGCAAATTTTTCAGTGGATGGTTCTATGGCACTAAGAATCATCAGTGTTGTGTAACCATGACCACTAAACTGGAAACTCACTAGCTCCCCGCAAATAAAACTTCAATGTCTTCTTCTGCTCATGCGCTCATTCACTCCCTATATACAATCAGTCAACAAGCTCATCAGAAACAATTTCTTTTCAGTTTCATGTCTTCTTTTCTATTCTCACTGCTACTGGGTTTATTCTTTGTTGTCTTATACCTTTCATAACTACAACTAATACCTTCTGGGTCTCATATTGAATAATGTAGAAACAGAGGTTAATTCAGCTCCTGCCTCAGTCACTGGACCTTTAGGCAAACATCTAAGTCCTCAGGTTTCTCCCTACTGTTAAGATGATAAGGAAAAAAGTATACAAAATTTCTGCAGTTACCAGGAACAAGGAGTTTTCACACCTTCCTCAAAGGTAGTATACTCACAGCACCATACTTTGTGTGTGTGGGGGGGTTTGGGGGGGTAAACCAGGATTTGAGCTCAGGACCTCTTACTCGCTACACTGGCATTCTATCCTTTGAGACACACCTCTAGGCCTTTAAGCTTCCACAAGGTTTAACAAAGTCTAGCATTTTACCATGGCTAGGTTGAGATGGTGATCCTCCTTTTTATGCCTCCTAGACAGATGGGATGACAGGTACAAGCCACTGTGAATGGTGCTTACTGGCAACATGGGGTCTTGCTAACTTTCTGACCAGGCTGGCCTTGAATGGCAATTCTCTCTATCTACGCCTCCTAAGTAGCTGGGAATATAGATGTAAGCCATCATATCTGGCCTCTTTCTTGAATATTTATTTGCATCAGGATGTTTTTGTTTGGCTACACTGAGGTTGTAACTCAAGGCCTTATACTTGCTTGCTTGGCTGATATTCCAACCTTTGACCTGATGTTCCAACCTCCAGACCAGCTTTTTGCTGGTTATTTTGGAGATGAAGTCTCACAGACTTTTCTGCCTTGGATGGCTTTGAACTATGATCATATGGATCTCAGCCTAGTGAGTAACTAGAAGTACAGACACCTTGGCTCTTTTTTTTTTTCTTCTAAGATATTTTATGTGTGTGGGAGGGTCGTGGGGCATGAACTCTGGGCTTGGGCACTGTCCCTCAACTCTTCAGCTCAAGGCTAGTGCTCTACCACTTGAGCTACAGTGCCACTTCTGGTTTTCTGGTGGTTTATTGGAGATAAGAATTTCACGGAGTTTCCTGCCCCGCTGGCTTTGAACTGCAATCCTCAGATCTCAGTCTCTTGAGTAGCTAGGATTATAGGCATGAGCCACCAGCTCCCAGCTCTCTAAGGTATTCTTATATTAAAGGTAACTCACAACTGTAATCTTATCTACTCAGGAGGCTGAGATCTGAGCATTGCAGTTCAAAGCTAGCCCAATCAGGACTCTTATCTCCAGAAAATAGGAAGTGATAGAGTACTAGCCTTGAGCACAAAGAGGCTCAGGGATAGCACCCAGGCCCTGAGTTCAATCCCTACAACTGACAAAAAAAAAAGGAAAGAATCTATAATGTATCCTAGTTCTTGTCTACATTAAAAAGTTGAACCTGGCACTAAGAAACTCAGGAGGATCAGGGAAACTCAGGAGATCCAGGGATCATGGCTCAAACCAACCCAAGCAGAAAAGTCTAAGAGACTACAGTATTTCCAAAATAACAAGTAAAATGTTAGGCTGGAGGTTCAAATGGTAGAATAACAGCCATGAGCAAGCAAGCTCAGCAGCCACAGTGTATACACACACACACACACACACACACACACACACACAGCTACATCTTTCTACTAGGATTTTAATGTCTTCTATGTTCTACCCACCAATCCTATTTTCCCATTGCTCACATATCCATCAGTTCTTTAACTGAACCTTCCTCCATAATACTACAGTGTGCTAGTATGCTCATGAAGACTTTGTACATGTCTTCTCTACCCAGAATGCTTTTTCTCCCCTACCTACTTAAAATTTTCCCAGTCAAATATAGTTTACCTCAGTGGCTAATTCAGTTTTTGTTAACTATTTAACAAACTACTTAACTATTAACAAACTGTTTAACAATATGCATTACATTGTACATTTCAATGTCTGCTCTCATATTCTAAGCACTTACTTTATAAAAATCTTTTATAAAGGTAAATACCTTATAGACACACGTCTTTCTTATAGAACTTTTGAATCCATTGAAGTATTTCATTCTAGCATTCAATATAAATTTACTTTTTCAAAGAATAAAAAAAAATCAAGGCCCTTCATGGTAGAAAAGAAACCAAATTAATTCATTTACTGCTTAAAGCTGGAAAGCTGAGAGACACAAAATGTGAGAAACTTCCCTATTTAAAACAGTTGGAGTTAAACTTTTTTTTTCTTTTTTGGGCAGTGATGAGGATTGAACTCATTGGCCACAGTCTCGCTAGGCAAGTGAGGTAGCACCCCAGCTCTTTTGCTTTTTAGTTTGTTTTTCAGACAGAATCTTGCATTTCTGCCTGGGTAACCTGGCCTGAGATTTTCCTTCCTCCATATCCTATGTAACTGGGATCACAGGTGTGCACCACACACCCTTCTTGTTGTTGAGATAATCGTGTTATTATCTTTTTACCTAGGCTAGTCTTGAACTTTGTTCCTCTTATATATGGGATTATAAGTATACACCACCACACCTGACCACAATTATTTCACTCCTTAGCCCATTATTCTACCACATACATGAATCTTCTTAACATTTAAATGTTTATCTGCTTGAATGCTTAAGTTAGACGTACAGGCTTAACATTTTAATTGCTTATTTCACCAATTCCTATTTCCAGAGTGCCCATATGAATTACTTAGTCCAAGCCCTACCCTCTTACTTGAACTATAAGAAAAGCCTCTTGTTTTTCACTATTTCCATTCTTGCCTCTTTCAGTTCTACACACCACATACATATCAACCTTTTCTAAAGACAAATCATGTCACATTACTTTCTTGCTGCAAATTCTGCAGTTGGCCTCTCATCACATGTAGAATAAATCCAAACTATCATAGCCAAATGTGATCTAGCCTAGTAACATATGCCAATCTCATCTCCTATCACATTCCTTCCTGTTCATCAAACTCCAGCCATGTTGGCCTCTTTTGCTATTATTTGAGTAATTTTAACCATGTTCCTCTTGTAGTCTTTAAATTGGCTGATCTTCCAGACTGGAATGCTCTTCTATAAGACATTTATTTAACTTTGATTTTGCCACCTCAGGGAGACTTCTGATCACCAATTTGATTGGAAGCTTCCATCATTCACAATTCTTTTGTCTTTCTGTATTTTTTTCCAGCCTGGATGTAGCCTTCTGTACCACTAGAATAGAAGTTTGATGAAGGCAAGAGATTCTTTCTAACTGCCAAATTCTCACTGCCAAAATATTTGGTACATGGTAGTACTTAATAAGTGTTTATTCAATAAAATCAATTTATATTATCACTTACTAATTTATTCACTAAGCATTTATTACACATCTGTAATATGTCAAATAGTGGAACAGGCATTGAAGATAGAAAGATGATTAAGACAGTTTTATTCCATCTGGTTTTTAAAGGAATGAGTTCTAGAGAATTTCCTGGCAATGGAATAATAAATTACAAGACAACCTCTTAAGAAGTATAAGAAAAGTGTTGACAGTATAATGGTAATTTAAGAGTAGAGCCTCTAATTTTGCCTATCACAAGTAGAGAAAGCCTCACAGAAAAGGCTATCTTTGAGTTAAATCTTTATTTCCCTTAAACTTTAAAAAAATTGATTAATACATAATAACTAACACATAACTGCTCATATGTATATTGTGATATTTTAATACCTGTATATAATATGTTCTGATAAAATAAGGGTAGTTAGCATTTACATCTTCTTTTCATTACTTTATGTTTGGAATCTTCTAGTTTCTCTATTGAGTTTAAATCTTAAAGGATAAATAGGCCATATTAAAACACATAAGCATAAATTTGGTCAGGGTGTTTTATAAACTTTTTACAACAGAGGCAAATGTTTTCACAGTTCAGATACTCTGAAACTTAAGTATGTGTAACTTCATTTCCCTAACACATTTTTCTTATGCAGATCATATTTACTACACGATGTTGTAATCGTAATGCCTTATCTAAATCCTTTATTTGACTCTCAAATCTCTAACAGCAAAAAAGAGATTTTGTTAACAGTTCTTTTCCTGATAAACAGTACAGAGCACTGTTCTTCCTATGTTATTTGCTGACAAATACTTCATTTTGTTACAAAATACAGAATTAAGAACAATGTTATGTGAGGTCCTAGTGATATAACTTCATTTAAACTATCATTACTATAAATATAGTGATTACTGAAGAAACTTTGAGAGAAAAATGTTAAACTGAAGTCATTCAGTTTATTCATTTGATAACGATAAACATAGTTACCAGCAATGAAAATTAGAAGCACTATTATGAAGTCTTTTTATAGGCTACTCCCATGATTGTTGTGTGTATGCGTGGATGTGTACACGTGTATGCACCCGTCCAAGGGCTTAAACTCTGGGTCTGGTGGCTGACCCTGAGCTTTTTTGCTCAAGGCTAGCTCTCTACCACTTCAGTCATAGCTCTACTTCTGGCTTTTGGGGGTGTTAGTTAGGGATAAAAGTCTTTTTCCTGTCTGGGCTAGCTCTGAACCATGATCCTCAGATCTTAGCATTCTGAGCAGCTAGGGTTATAGGCAGGGGCCACTGTCATCCAGCTTAATGCTCTGATTTATCCTGTGAAGTATTATTTGTCTTGAACAAAGAATGAACCCAAAACCCAATTTTGTTTAAAAATCTGTCCAAGGACAAACAACAAATAAGAGTAGAAGCAAGATTTAAACTAGGCCTATCTGATGCTAAAGCTTGAATTCTAACCGCCAACTTTGTAAAGCTTTTAAACCATTTGAAACATTTTCCTCAGTTCAATTTAATTACATTAAAGATTTGCAAAAGCATGCTTTCATCTGTTAAAGATGAAGAAAATAACATACATACATACACACACACACACACACACACACACGGTAGATCCCACCAAGGATTCAGAAGTTGATTTTTTTTCTATCAGTTTTTCTTTTAAAATCTACTACTTTAAATATTTTATCTTAGATGACACCAGTTCTCAAAACAATAAATCTATTTTTATATTTGTGACTCATTTGTCATTTATTCTTTTTTATTTTGGGGGGGGGTCCGGTCATGGGGCCTGAACTCTGGGCCTGGGCGCTGTTCCTCAGCTCTTCAGCTCCAGTCTAGTGTTCTAACACTTGAGCCACAGTACCACTTCCGGCTTTTTTCTTTTTGCTTATGTGGTGCTAAGGAATCGAACCCAGGGCCTCATGCATGCAAGGCAAGCACTCTACCACTGAGCCACCTTCCCAGCCCTGTCATTTGTTCTTATAAGATTCAATGCTATAGCCATTAAACTTACCAAGAAACATAACATCTCAATATCTCAATGACATGAAATAGTACTCTTAATCTTCCAATAAGTCTATATTGGAATTGAATCTCCAAAGGAAATAGCTTGCCCCCTTGAATTCACACAAGTGTGAATTAGTAGAAACACAGTAAAACCCACAAAATGTCAAAACAATAATAGTTTTCAAGCTCTTATCACATAGTACTTTTGTATAGATAGTCACTTTGCTAAAAGATGCTTACCTAATTTACCAATGGAGGAAAAAAAAAGAAAAGAAAAGCATGAATGCTCAGTTCATGAATGAGAAAGTGGCACCTAAAAAGTAACTAATGAAGTACAGATAGTATTAGCTAATTTTTATGAAACTTAAAACATAGATACCAATAACTTGGGAATGGTGCTGAAAATTTTTACTTTTAAGAAACCATTATCTTGAACATATCCTTGATATTTTGGATGACTGTTAAAACTGATTTGCTACTTTTTATATTTTTGTAGAAACAATTATTTATAATGTTTTTCAAAGTTATACTTTGGGACTTCAATAAAGAAAACCAAGTTGATACTTTATAGAAAAAGATCTGTGGAACAGATGCTTCCCCACAGCGGAAGGCAGCCAATTCCAGTAAGGAATACAATAGCATTTTCAATCGGTGGCCATCACATGCCAGGAATGCAAAACAAGAGTACTGATGATAGTCCAGCTTATGAATCACAAAATCCACATGGAATACAAATATTTGAAAACATTATTAGGAAATCCTAGTCCATCGCTAAGACAGATTTATGCTGGAAAAGTCTGAGGAAAAAAAATCAGATTTTACATTTGCCATATTTACTACCTTAAAGGAGTTTTAAAATATTTGATAATAAAATGATTCAATAATCAAATAATCAAATTATTTTAAGGCTATTTACACTAATGCTTTAGAATATGTTTGAAATTTATAGTACTGAGACAGCATACTCCTCAAGTACATGTCCTAATTGAGAAATAAATTTTTATTCTTAAATTGCATGAAACATCTTCACTGCAAATACAATAAATATAAAAACAGGAATCACAATGGCTTTTGTTCAACTGGAAAATGCTAACACATATGCATTCTACTATGATATGAAAACAATTCTTCAGAAAAAATAAATATTCAGTAAACCAATCACAGAAAAAGCTGCAATTTTTTAGTGGTCTAGAAATCTTTAATACTTTTATATATATATATATATATATATATATATATATGATTTAATTAGGCTCTCAGTTCAGAACACTATTTTGTGAGGATGAATTCCATTTGTTAAAACAAAAAAAATTGTATGTAGCCTCGGAGCTGAGGAATAACTTTGATTTGAGGTAGAATTTGTGGGCTCACAGCTTTCTGATCAACCTTGGGCTGCTCTGTAACCTCATATTTCTCTTTCTGTGTGTCAAAGATCTCATCTTCCTGGTGTCTGGCTTTCTGAAGCTTCTTCTTCTTGAAGTAATGTTAGTGAGGTGTTTGGAAATTTTCACCTTGGTATCAATTTTTGTGGAGGTGGCCATAACTAATTTCTGGTATGTTCTACCCAGAGGAACATGGCTGAGGAATGAGGTCCAGTAACAAGTAGCAAGCCACTGCCCACCTTCTTCAAGACAACCACTCCCTTGCCTCTGTGGCACCCAGTGGGGATGATTAGGATGGTCCCTGGAGTGATGCTGGCCCTCAGCCTTCGCACATGCTCACTGAAGGGCTCCTTGCCATGGCTCAACACCTTTTGAGGCACATCCTCAGTGAGTGGCTGGGCATTTTCCCAAGCTTAATCACCCAGGTACCACTGTTTTTGTCACACCAACTGGTTTTGTGAGTAACAAGGACCTTCTTTTTCTTTTCAATCTTGGGTTTAGAAGCTGAGTACTTCCTCTTAGACACAATTTTTTCTGGAATACATCGCAGATTGGGAGTATCTGCTGATGCAAAACAGGTTTCAGTTGCGGCGAGGCCTCCCTTTCTCAGGCATTTTAGCCTGAGAAATAGCCTTCGACACCAGTCTTCTGGGCTTCAGGTTTCTTCCAGTGTCCAGATTCTCGGCCTTTTTACCTGCTATTTTGCAAGACGGGGAAGTTTTTAAAGATGCTAATGAAGCAGCAAACGATCAATGTAACAAATGTATAAATACATAGCTGAGCTCTCAATATAGTAAAGGAAACCCACCTCCTCTCCGAGATTCAGCGAACTCTGATTTTAGGTCTGCCCTTAGAGCATGTACTGCTGGGGAAGGAGAGTGGTGGTTAAATAAGGTTTATATTTTGGTGGACAAAAAAGTTTGGGTTCTCTTCAAAGAAGAATCAGAAATCCTGCACAAGGTGGGAATCTTAAAGCTCTATATCTCCAGCGAAAGGGTAAATAAGGAAAAAATAATCTAGAGGTAAAGAGGTGACAAATCTCACCTAGTTTAAGCATAAAGTTGGGGTTAAGGAAGGCTCTCTGTAGAATTTGAAACCACATGCTCTGCTTTCAATTTGGCACTGCCATTTGGTTTGGGGACCTCATACAAAGACATTAACCTAATACAGTCTCAGTAAGGTAGAACTCTAGATGCCTGATTAAAAAAAAGTTCAAATCCATCCTAGAGGTGTTTGCATCCAGCCCTCAAATCAGAATCCACATTATTTTCTGAGATAAAAGCCAGCTGAACAAATGTTCACAATTTCAAAGATAAATACACATTGAAAATAGGAATAACAAAACAACAGAATTAAGATGCCCTTGTTCCTTAGAATTAAGTTAGTTCCCTTAGAAAAACTAGGCCTAGATGTAGTAATCCAGATTGGGGGGAAAAAAACACCAAAGTTGAGTGATTCTAGCTTGAATGGAAAGCAGTATGTTTGTTGCCATTAAAAGATGCCTACCACTTACAGAATGCTTTAAATGCTGCATGCTGGTATGAACTGCCAGGCAGAAGAGTGACAGGCACACTTTGAAAACTAAAGGATAAATTGGAAAATAAGATTAAATAAAGAAACGAATAGAAAGCTGATGCTGAGGTCCAGACTTCAGGTTAATTGGAACCTATACTAAAAAAATGGTCCTTTAATAGCAGAAATGACAGGTCTAATCTGAAAGATAGTATGAAAGAAAGAAACTCAGCAGAGCCTAGAAAGCTTCTGCAAAATAAAATAGATCAAAAGTAACTTCAGTATTCTGGACCTAGTAAAATCAAATTGACTCCCTCCATAAAGAAAATTGTAAGACATTCCAATTTGAATAAATGAAGGCAGAAAAACATAGCAAATAATGTCAGTTACTTATAACCCGAAGTAACTTAATGGGCTTTACTACTTCTGCTCACAATGAGAGAATGAAACCAATTATTTATTTGTGATGGAAGAGTTGACTAAGAAGTCTGCGAGGCATCTGTCATACAATTCAATGAGATGAGCAGAAAACAGTGGAAAACTGTAGTAGGAATCTTTCACTCCCATCCTTGAGCATGACTGAATTCAAGGTTTGGTGGTGATTAACCTTTTGTCAAAACATAAACTTTAATCACTAATTGACTAAAAGTAAAAATAATCACTGTACATTTACTTAAATGTCTCAAATTTTAAAAAACGCTAATTAATACTCTTAGGGCAAGATGAAACTATTAAAGTGAAGCAACAGATCATTACCAGCAAATTTCACTTGTAAATAAAGTCAAAGACTTACCTCATTATCTTAATTATACAAGTTACATCTGCCATTTCCATACAAGGGAAATAGTTCACAATGGGATCAAATGGTTAAATCTGGTTGCAATACTACTAGATCTAAGAACTATAAAGAAAACATAAAACATGGCTCCATCAAATAGCTGCCCTTAAGCCCCACTTCCACATCTTCTGCACAGGTTAAACTGATATTCATTTAATCACTTAATGTTACTAAGATGTTTAGTCTCTGAATACCCAAAGAATTCACAAAGAATGAATTCTCTTCCACGGCTGTAAGTAGGTGGTCTGTCTATGTCAATGCAAAACTAGCATAACAGCTTATACAGCTGCTGTCTTTGACATATGTCTTTATTAACAAACAAACTTCATAGAATCTAACTTTGCATGTTCAAGGCATGTTTTAAAGCTACATCAAAGCTGTCAGGATCTTGAGTCATAAAAGACTTGTTCATCAGTACAAGTCCAAATGGTGGAGGCATGTGGGAAGGACTTCAGAGGCTCTATGATACAAGACTGTACAAGTTCTTGGCATTATAATAAAAGTTTCCAAACATAATATTATCTTCCATCCCCAGTATTGGACAATACCAAAATTCTCCATGACTTCCTTTTTTTTCTCTTACAACCAACACATGTCAGGATTAACCGAATATAAAAGAGCTTAGAAAATCAAACATTTTAGAATAACACCTTTGAGAATGATGGCGGTGTTTGAGCAGTTTACAAAAAGTCCACTAGAGGGCACCAAAGACAAATGACTAAAATTCCATTAGCTGGCAATTTACACAAATAGTGTGCAATAACCTGTTCTAGGACCTACCATATCCTACCATATCCTTTCTGTCTGACCGCCTGCCTGCCTTCCTGATTCTGCCTCCCCCTCTGACTCTGCCTCCCCCCGCCCCACGGTCCCACTACCCCCCCCCCTTCTTGCTTTCTTTTGTCGGTCATGGTGCTTGAACTCTAGGCCTAGCACTGCCCGAGCTCTTCATCTCAAGGCTTGCGCTCTACCACTGTGAGCCATAGAGCCACTTCCAGTTTTCTGGTGGTTAATTGGAGAGAGAAGAGTCTCAAGGCCTTTCCTACCAAGGCTGGCTTTGAACCATAATCTTCAGATCTCAGCCTCCTGAGAAGCTAGGATTATATGCATGAGCCTGGGAACCTGGCTCCTACCACACTCTTCACATATTTAAAATACATTATCAAATTTTCTTAATAGAGACCCAGAAACACAACAAATCAAAGAAATGTTGGACAAATGGGATTGCATGAAATTGCAGAGCTTCTGCATGGCAAAGGACATAGCTAGCAAGATCAATAGAAAGCCCACGGATTGGAAGAAGATCTTCACTAGCCCTACAATGGACAAGGGTCTCATATCTAAAATATACTTGGGGTCTGGGAAGGTGGCTCAGTGGTAGAGCGCTTGCCTTGCATGCCCGAGGCCCTGGGTTCTATTCCTCAGCACCACATAAGCAAAAAGAAAAAAGCCAGAAGTGGCGCTGTGGCTCAAGTGTTAGAGTGCTAGCCTTGAGCTGAAGAGCTGAGGAACAGCGCTCAGGCCCAGAGTTCAGGCCCCACGACCAGACCCCCCCCAAAAAAATAATAAAATAAAATATACTTGGAACTCAAAAAATTAAATCCCCCAACAACAAATCCTCAAAGAAACAACTACCCAATAAATAAGTGGACTAAAGACTTAAAGAGAAATTTCTCTGAAGAGGAAAGAAGGATGGCCAATAGACACATGAAGAAATACTCAACTTCCCTGGCCATAAAAGAAATGTAAATCAAAACAACATTGAGATACCACCTCACTCCAGTTAGAATGGCTATAATCAAGAACTCTAATAACAACAGATGCTAGAGGGGATGTGGACAGAAGGGAACTTTACTTCATTGTTGGTGGGAATGTAAACTTGTTCAACCACTTTGGAAAGTACTATGGAGGTTCCTCAAAAGACTCCACATAGAGCTCCCCTATGACCCAGCAATCCCACTTTTGGGCATTTACCCAAATGTTTACAAACAAGACCACACTAAGGCTACCAGTACGACTATGTTTATTGCAACATTATTTACTATAGCTAAGATATGGAACCAACCCAGATGCCCCTCAGTAGATGAATGGATCAAGAAAATGTGGTATATATACACAATGGAATTCTATGCCTCCATCAGAAAGAATGACATTGCCCCATTTGTTAGGAAATGGAAAGGCTTGGAAAAATTATATTAAGTGAAGTAAGCCAGGCCCAAAGAAACATAGGTCCCATGGTGTCCCTTATTTGCAATATCTAGTATATGTCTGAGTCAAGCAGAAAAGGTCAGAAAAGGTGATGTTAGGGAAATGAACCCTAAGATATGTATTCAAATTTTTTTTCTTTCATGCAATTGTTTCTAACACATTTATAAGATGATTTCTTTGTTGCTTTGTATGTCCCTCCCCCACAGTATAACCCCTGCTTTCACTGTATTTGATGTTGGTATAATTTGTGGAGGGGAAGGGGAAAAACAAATCATTTAAATAGGGATACAGGTGGACCCATTGCAACAATGAGATGTACAAGTCGTTATGTCGAAAATGAACTTTACAACTTTGGTGGGGGGGCGGATTGGGTGGGGGGACGGAGGGGGGGATGGGAAGGGATGGGAATAGGAAACAAAGGAGGAGGCTACAATGCTTGATAAGAAATGTACTCATTATCTTGCCCATGTAATTGCAACTCCTCTGTACAGTATTTTCACAATAAAAAAAATAAATATACTATCAATTGTGCCATATTTTTATGAAGATTTTCTATCAGCACATATTACTGGGAAGGTTTCTGTGACATTTCCATACATGAACAGTGTACCAGATCAGGCTCACCCCTTCTATCATTTCCCTTATCCCCGCACTTCTTAAGTAATTCCAACAGGTTTAATTGCTCTCTTTTATATGTCGTATTTTTATTAAAGCACTTATAATGTACACAATCTACTTTAGTCATAATCACTCCACTGTCAGTGCTTGTCCTTTAGCTCTTTTCCTACTTGCCCTCTTACTTTTCCCAAATATCCCCCACTTTATTTCTTTTTCTTTTTAAACTACATTATGTATATGAGAGAAAAAAAGAAATCTGTTTTTCTGAATCAGGCTTATTTCACTTAACGTGATAATTTCCAGTTGTCCATTTTGCTGCCACTAACATAATTTCATTCTTCTTTATGGCTGAATAAAACTCCACACTATATGCACCACATTTTCTTCATTCATCTACTGAGAGCACTTAGACCTGATTCCATAACTTGGTTATTGTGAACAGTGCTGCACTGAACATGGACATGCAATTATATCTCTTATATTCCCACTACACTTTCATTGGATATATACTGAGGAATGGTAGAGCTGAATTATATAATAGTTCCATTTTTAGTTTTTTGAGGAACCTTACTGATTTCTATACTGGTTACCAAAAATGTGTAAGGGTTTTTCCATCCTCATTAGCAAAGACATTCTGAAGGGGTGCGATGGAATCACGACGTCATTTTTGGTTTTGTTGTGGTTGCCAGTACTAGAGCTTGAACTCAGGGCCTGGGTACTCTTCCTGAGTTTTTTTGCTCAAGGCTGGCACTCTACTACTTAAACCACAGTTCTACTTCTCACTTTCTGGAGTTTAATCGGAGATAAGAATGTCATGGATTTTCCTGCCTAGACTGGCTTTGAATTGGACTCCTCAGATTTCAGATTTCTAAATAGCTAGGATTGCAGGCATGAGCCATGGGCACCCAGCCAAAATATAGCTTTAATTCGCATATCTGTGATGGCTAAGGCTGTTGGACAATTTTTCATGAACTTATTAGCCAGATGTATTTCATCTTTTGAGAACTGTCTGTTCAGTTCATGTGTTCATATACTGGTTTGATTCTTATTTATATATTTTAGATAGTAATCCTCTCTCAGATGACAAGATTTTTCTCCCATTTTTCAAGCTGTTTCTTCACTAGTAATTGTTTCCCTTGTGTAGAAGCTTTTTAAGTTGATGTAATGGTCATCGTCAATTCTTGCTATTCTTTTCTGAACTGTTGGATTTTATTAATAAAGTTCTTGCCTATGTCTGTATTTTCAAGTGTTTTCTTTATGTTTTCCTCAAAAATTTTCAGTATGAAGTCTTAAATAAAGGTCACTGATCTAGTTTGAAATCACTGGATGAGAAACTGATAGTTTCAGTCTCCTATATTTGGATATCCAAATTTTCCAGCACTATTTCAAAAGAGGCAGTCTTTACTCCAGGGTATGATTTGGGCTCCTTTTTCAGTTGGATTTATTTAGGACCTTTATTCTATTTCATAATGGTCTACCTGCCCATTTTTGTGCCAGTAACATACTGCTATTGTTATTATAACTCTGTAGTAGGTGTTAGGATATTTCCAGCATTGTTATTTTTATCAGGATAGCTTTGTTTGGAGTGTTTCGTATCCTTAAATCAATTTAGGGCTTTTTTTCTAGTTTTATGAAGAATGTCACTGTATTTCTGATGGAGACTGAAACTGTAGATTGCTTGTGACAATACAGTCATTTCACAATATTAATTCTTCTGATGAACATGGGAGATCTTCCCATATTATAGGCTTCCATTTGTTCCCTATTTTATTACAAAAACACAGAACATTTATGCTGAATAGAACATTTATGTTGAGGTTGGCCTAGATAGGCCAAGATGAGATGACCCCAAAATGACAAGCTCATGTTCCCATGCCTAGCTACTGGTTAAGAAGGCTGCTTGAGCTAGCCTCAAACCATGATCTTTCCAATCTATATCCCTCAAAAGGCTAAGGTTGTAGGCATAATCCACTGTGCCAGGATAAGCTTATAATATGTCATCTTACCCTGAAAGTCTGGAAAATAGGTTGGATAAAAATTTTTAACAGGAAGTAGTGCTGTAGCTCAAAGTGATAGAGCACTAGCCTTGAGCACAGCAAAGCTCAAGGCCAGTGCCCAGGCCCAGAGTTCAAGCCCCACAACCGACAAAAAATAATAATAATAATAATAATAAATGACATTTTTCAGTTCTCATGCTTCTGTAAATCAAACTTAAATCAAATTTAATGTCTGAACAAGGATATACCATGTCTGCATAATGTCACATTGTTTCATTTCCAATGGTAAATGATCTATGGAAAATTAGTAAAATTTTTCTCTACATCATTACTACTATGAAAAGACATTCTTAGTACTTTTCTTTAAAGTGGAAAATAAAGTTTCTGGTACATGCATAACAATGAAAAAATTTTCATTCAAGCCTAACACAGAGAAGTATCCCAAGTTGTGTTCAGCATGCCATTTAATTTAAATTACTACTAGTGCTTGTCTATGCCTTATAAATTCAACTTAATAGCATCATTATTCCACTTTTAAGTAATATACCATTAATGAATCTTTGCCTTATTTTATTAAAAGAGCAGGTATGAAACCGTTTTACTACATATATATTTAAGCATTCAAAAGCCTATACAGTATTTCAGTAATCCATAAGGGCAAATTTACAACTATCTTAAAAACTGATTAATTAGTTTAAATGCTAGATGACAATAAATTGCCCTTAGATAATTATAACTTACTGAATTGCATTTTTATACTTTGAATGAGACTGATAAATTAGTATAAACTATAATAGGAATAAGAAAAGGTCTTGTATGTTTACAATTTTTAAACCAACCTACATTACACTTTGTACTTATTTGGTCAAAAATAAATATCCATTTTGTAAAAATTTCTGATTTTCAAATAAAAATTAGCATAATTTAATTATATAAATTGGCCATTAAAGTAAATATCAAAGATATTAGCTGTCTTTTTTTGGGGGGGGGTCGGTTGTGGGGCTTGGACTCTGGGCCTGGGCACTGTCCCTCAGCTCTTCAGCTTAAGGCGAGCGCTCTACCACTTGAGCTACAGTGCCATTTCCAGTTTTCTGGTGGTTTATTGGAGATAGGAGTCTCACGGTCTCGCCTGCCCGGGCTGGCTTTGAACCATGATCCTCAGATCTCAGCCTCCTGAGTAGCTAGGATTACAGGCGTAAGCCACCAGCGCCCGGCTAGCTGTCTTATTTTTAAATGGTACTATATAATCCAATTTAGTTAGGCAAATTTGCAAAAAGACTCTCAGAGAAATAAACAGTATAAACTCACTATACAATTTTGAGACTTCAACATGGGTAATGCTTCTGAAAGCATATACTTTTACAATTGGTGAAAGTACTTTAGATCTATTCTGCATATTTCATTATTCTTATAAAAATGCATGTGTCCATGACTTTTGTCTTATGGGTAATGATTAATCAAGTAAATATGAAGCTTTTGCCTGAAAATATAACCTAAGCAAAGTAAGTCAATGTATCACTATCATACATTAATTTTTCTTATAATTTCAATTAACAACAATGAACATAATAATGTTACTCAGAAATACTAGATTTACTCCAGAGAATAAATGCTTATTTGAATTAAAAAAATACAAAAACACGGTATATTATTTGTCTACAATTTTTTCAGTCCTACCCACAAATGGTAGACATTCTTCCCTACCTTGAACTTAACACATCAATGTATTAATCATCAGTTTTAGCCAAGCCTACCTTACATGAGTTTAGACTACTTCCTCTAACCTATAACTGAGAAAAAACAGACTAATTTACATAAAATTGTTAAATATTTAAAGTAACAATAGTATTTTGAACATGCAAAACAGAATAGTTATATGCATATACTTCTATACCACTGTAAAGGTGAAAAAGTTGAACCATCATAAGTTGTGTATCATCTGTGTGAATCTATGAGTAGAAGTATACAATTATGCTAAACTTATGTTTAATGTTAGGAAAACAGCAGATTGTTTACAACAGAAGAGGTTGTACCATTTTACATTTATACCAACAATAAATAAAGAATCTTGTTTCTCCAGTATTTATCAAGTATTTATAGCACAGTTGGTGATCAGTTGAAATTAAATTTTAGAAGTTATGACATAATAATGTCCAAATGCAAGATGGTTATTCATTAGAGAATAAATGTTAATTGGACACTCGTTAACACAGAATACTACTATATCAACATTACATTCCACTAATGTCATTTTTAAGACATCTGAAAAGACAATCACACATTTAATGCAAAAAATGTTCTAAAAGATGAAACAAACATACCTCATAATTATAATAAAATAATAAACATTATTAACATATTTTAAGAAACAAATTAAAAGTATCGAAAAATAACTCAACAGATTTAAAAAGTCTACTTTCTTAGTATAATTACAAACCGAATTTTCTTCTTCCTCTTCCAGTTCTCGCTGCTGTTCCTCATGTCTTTTAGCTTTGATCTCCATAGCTTCTGTGATCAGATCTCTTAATATTGATACAGGTTTGGCATTCTTGATAAAAGGATGCTAGAAGAGTAAATTTCAATTACGTAAGTTCAAAAGACTTTTCTGAATTGTAGCTAACAAATCTTAAAACACTAGTAAATGCTAACCAAGATCATAGGCTTCAGGACTTTTTTTTAAATACAACTAGATTTGTTAATTAAGAAAACAGTATTTTGGATGATTCTGAAACCATATTTTTTCAGTTTCTTTTTAGAACACCTTAAAGCAAATATATAAAAATATAACTCCATTAATAAAGCTATTATTCTTAAATATATACTTATCAAATTAGTAATATAAGTAGTATTTATATTGTGTATAAAAATAAATTTATACTGGTATTTAGTTATAGAATTTAATTAATCTTTATAAGCTGACATATTTTCAGATTTAACTGATAGCCTATGCAAATATTCCCAATAACACTGAAATCTGAACTATTTGTGGTCATAAGTATTTTAGATATGAGATATTCAATCTGATGATATTAACAGAAATGAGATCAACATAAAAACTAAAACCTATAAAAACTAAACCAATAGAATTGCATCTCTTTTTTTAAAAAAACTAAACTAATAGAATTACATCTCTTTTTTAAAAAAAAAGGTATAGAAACTCACATTCTTTTATGCTTTGTTTTATTCTCTGGAAAAACTATGAGCTACCTCTACAAGCCACATTGTAATTTATAAGAAATGCCAATGTACATATTTAGTTCATTTAGTCTACTGCAACCATGTCTTTGTACTATACATTGTGAATTTACTGCAGTGCCATGTTACCATTAGTCTACAGAACTTAATGCTTTTAAACTCAAAATATCCTCATGTGCAATTTCATTTGTACTCAAGTATATCTTATAGTACAACTAAAAGTTAATGTAGAAATACTGAGTCAAAGAATATAATTTTGAAAAAGCCAAGAAAAATAACAACTATGGAGTTGAGAATTCATTATTAAAATGAGAACCCTCTGAATGTTTTAAAACAGGCTTAAAAGCAAAAGTTAGGCTAGGCACTGGTGGCACCTGTAAGCCTAGCTACTCAGGAATCTGAGATCTGAGGATCACAGTTTGAAACCATCCAGGGTAGAAAAGCCTGTGAGACTCTCTATCCAATTAACCAGCAAAAAAGCTGAAAGTGGAGTTGTAGTTCAAGTGGTAGTGTGCTAGTCTTTAGCAAAAAAAGTTCAGGAATAGTGCTCAAGCCCTGAGTTCAAGCCTCAGGACCAGCACACATAAGTAAAAAAGCAGAAAGTTAACAACGAAGAAAAGAAAGAAGTTAGAAGATCACACTTGGGAAACAAAAAATGAGGCAAAGAAAGTATACAGAAGAAAGTGGGGTGCGGGGGAAAGAAAGAGAGGAGGAGAGGGAAAGGTGAGTTTTATCCATACTTCCTAAGGAGTTTTTCTGGTCAATGTAAAAAAGTCAAAAGGTATTAAGAAAAAATGTTTCCCTTATAAGTACTCACTTGTAAAAGTTGTGTTGCAGTAGCTCTCTGCTCAGGATTCTTCACTAAGCACTTTTTAACAAAATCAGTGAAATCATCAGACCAAAGTTCAGGTTTCCTGAATGTTGGTGGTGGATTTGTAGGAATCATAAAAATAGCCTAGTACAAAGGAGACATTCAGAAGACAAAGTAAAAATCACAATGGCACAACCAAACAAACAAATCTCTTTATCTTTTATCACAGTCAAAAATCTCAGAAACAAATTAAGCTGTTCTCATGTTTCTATTAAGATTGTAATTCAGGAAGCAAGTCCATCTGCTACTAATGTAATCATTTCCCATTAAATTTCCTCTGTTTGAAATGTAGTTCATTGAGCACATCATTCCTTATTTTATCTATTTTTTGTTTTATCAGTCTCGGACTGTAGCCACTTACTACAATGTACTACCATGATTTTCTTTTTTTTTTTTTGTCAGTCTCAGAGCTTGAACTCAGTGTCTAGGCACTGTCCTTGAGTTCTTTTTGCTTGACTAGTATTATACCACTTTGAGCCAAGCTCTACTTCTAGTTTTCAGGTAGGTAATTGGAGATGAGAGTTGCATAGACTTTCCTGCTGGGGCTGGCTTTAAACCATAATCCTTAGATCTCAGCCACCTGAGAAGCATGGGCCACCAGCGCCAGGCTTCAATCAATGGATTTTAACTTGGAAAGTGATCCAAATGATTTTCTGAGAACACAACAGTAAATACTTTCAAGCCTGTTGATTTTAAGTTAATCCTCTTATGGATATATATGTATTATTCTTCAAAAAGAGCAAATCCTTGAATAGATTGAGAATATTCATATACATCTTGCATCATATTACATATGTCAATGATAGTCTTCAAAAAGCAATGTAGGCAATATTAAAATAATTAGCATCTTTTAATGAAACAATAAGTATCTATAAAGCCATTTTCTGTGTGTTCAAATAATGCTGTACATTAGAGTAGCAAAGTGATAGGCCAAAGAATAGCACCAGTGGATTTACTCTACTTAGACAATATCAAGCTCATCTTCCTACATGGTAAGAATCTGCTGGAATTGAGCTTATTTAAACTGAGATATATGTTCTTTTTTTGTGTGTGGGCTTCTTCAAGCTTGATCAATCATCTATTTTGCACACAGTCCTTTCAGTTCTTCTTAAGTACCTGACTTTTTAATCACAGATTTTTTAAATGGTTTGCATAATTTTTTATTTGGTATACACAGATTTTAAAATGGTATACATATCTCAGTGCTCACAGTCAACTGGTGGAGAAAAAATGAGCACATACTAAACAACAGCAAATAATAGAGTGTCTCTGAACAACTTAATCTCAGATGATTCCATAGTTGAGTTGGAGCCTAATGAGGCTAGGACAAAATGGGGTTAACAACAGCAGCTAGAAAGAGGACACAAGTCTGTCTGTTTCTTCGAATGAGAAAATGAAAATAAATTTGAACTCTCATCTCTGCAGAGTTCAAAGTACCTACAAACCCCTATGTAGAATGACCTCAAAGTGCAGGTAAAAGATACTAGATTGTCTAGATAAATGCACTTGTTCATCTGCACTTGTTACAAATTGGCGGATAACAATTCAGTGATTTATGTCCTTGAAGCTAGAGTTCTTTCCTTTGAACTTTGAGCCAATAAGTTCCAGTTTTATCTTCAGATAATCTTAACATGTATGGTTCACCTCTGCAGTAGTTATTAGAAATCCAGGGATAAAAAGCTAAACTCTAACTCTTATTTACCCAGTACTACCATAAAGTATATGCAAATGTCATGTTCTATACTCAAAAAGTCATTGAGCAATTATGAATATTGAGTATAAACTTCAAATAAATAATTCTTACTAGCTGATCTACCAAAATGTTTTCTGGAATACCATATTATTTCCATTTTTTAAATTTTAGAAAATCAATAACAAATGAACAGATTTTTCATAGACCTTACTGTATTGAACTAACTATTCATAAATCACAAAAGATCCTCTTAGAAATTTCCACATTTTATATAAGCTTATTAGGTAATAAGCCCCTCATAGAAAGTTTTGGCAATCAGTCTAGCCTTAGACTAACTCAGTCACCACCAACCAAATCACACATACACACACACACACACACACACACACAAACACACACACACACACACACATTATAGCCATATAATTTATCTTATCTCTAACACCATTTTGATTGAAGAATGTTAGTACAATAAATTATATGATTATCCTGTGTTTGTTTCAACACAATGTGTTGCTTAACTACATACTGAACCTCTGATTAAGTTTTAAAAAACACTTCCCTGATCACAGTAGTAGAGGTGCTACAAAACAGGTAGTTATTGTCTTATTTGGAATTTCATGCCTTAGACTCCAAGATTCTAAAGCTATAGAAAGGGCTTGAACTGAGACACTACAATGCCTAAATTTATAATCTTGACAGAATGAGTCAACACAGATGTCTGAAGCTAAGGATTTCTGAGTGTACAGAAGTGAGGGTCACGCAAAGATCACAAAGAAATCTATGTTTCTATTTAAGAACCTTAGGTATATGAGCAAATTGTATCTTCATAACAAATAAATGAGATAAAGAGTGAAAAGGCACTTTATAAAGCTATAAAGAACTAAATAAACATAGCTGTTACCTGATACCACACATAGTAAGTAGCAAGCTATTTAGCCAAATAAAAACACTGATCGAGAATCATTATACACCAAAATTGACTCATTGAATTGAAATCCCTCTATACATTTAAAGATAATTTAAAAATGAAAATAAATTTTAAAATTAGTGCTTTCTAAAACCAAACTACAGTAATAATTTCTGAGAAGGACAGAGAAAGGGAGAAGAGAGAGACACTACAAAGAAGAGAGCAAACAGTACAACTAATGAACCAAACAGTGGACCTGAAAGGGCGAAAAATGGGCTTGGGTTCTAATTTGCCTGTGAGGGTTCCACTGTGTTTTGTTTCTTATTTTCATCTAAAACAAAATGATCAGATGAGGCAATTATCAGACTTCTCTCAGGGTATAAAAGACTGGTACTAACTGCTTAGCAATCTAGGAGTAAGAATTTAGTTAGATAAATAATAAATCACGAAGAGGAAGGAAAAAAAAATGAGAGGTTTTCTGGATATTAATATAAAATGCAACCCTAAGTTTTTATCACCACTACCTCAAACACAAATATAAAGGTATTGAAGAGAACAGTAGTCTGAGTGAAACTTATTCCTAGAATACAGTCTCTGAGCACTGACTAAAGTGTTGGGAATAGAAATTCAAAACTTCCTTCATCTCTAGTTAGAGAAATACTCATAACTAATCTGGCAAATGAAGGTCAATTTGCCAACCTGGAAAGTGAATTAAGTGAGAAGAAAATAGGTAGTGCCCTGGGTTATATAAGGCGAGTAGCTATCACACTATTCAGTTATTAGGAAATTTCAGTCCACATAGAATATTCTACTGGATAACCCTACTTACTGTAGATCTAACTTCTAATTAAAGGCAATATAGAAATTAGAGGAATAGACAAATTTGCTTAATGGTTTACATTAAGGCAAATTATGAAATTCTACAAAAAAAAAACACATAGCCCTAAAAAGTCAATGTCGCAATGAAAAATGAAAATTGTACGGACATTGAGGGGAGAAAAAGTGATCAGATTTGATTGAAAGAGGTCAAATTTAGCCAGACATTGGAGTCTCATGTCTATAATCCTATCTATTCAGAAGGCTGAGATCTGGTGATACCAGTTCAAAGCCAACCTGGGCAGAAAAGTCAGTAAGACTTTTAGCTCCTACTAATCAACAAAAAGCCACAAGCTGAAGTGAGGCTCAATGATAGAATGTCACCTTGAGAAGAAAAACAA
>NW_012267233.1:12114370-12118441 GCF_000151885.1 Dipodomys ordii | reverse complement strand
TTATGTTTCTTCTACATCCAACTTCATCTTATGTCTTTCTTGATAATACTGTATATGATATCACAAACACATTGTCATTGTATAGCCATCTTACCCTATTTCACTTTTCTTCCTAGAAGTATTGTATGAATATCTGATACCGTTTATTTTATGTTTCTCTCTTTTGTAACAAAAGCACCTAAAGGATCGAAACTCACATTCATTATCTTATCTCAGTACCTAAAACAATGTCAGAACAGGCACACAACAAATATGGAACAGGGCTAGGGTTTAACTCTAGCCTTGTACATGACTAGCACACATGAAGCCCTAAAGTTCAGTCTCAGCATTGCAAAAGTAAATGAAAAAATGAATTAAGAACTCAGCTTTTCTGAGGGATTTATACCTGTACACCTTTAAAACCTATAAATCCTTGCAAAGAGAAAGAACTAGATAGCTAGAAGAGCTATATAAAATGGTAAGCTGGCCTTCTTAGAACACAGAGACTTAACAATAAATGATTAAGTACAAAAAGAATAAAGTAGATATGTGGCATTGGCAACTATGTAAATTCTTGACAGAATAATAGATACCTACAAATAAATCTACAAAAAACTTTATAATAAAACTATATAATTAAACACAGAGAACAAGATTATCTTGCCAAGATTTGCTATCATTGGCAGACATCCATATTAAACTCAGCTTCCCCAATTCCAGATACAAATGGAATTGTGAATTTGGCAAATCACTGGAGAAAAAGACCACATTACAATCTGAGTTCACATTAAAGTTACCTCATTCTTCTCAACTTAGATCTGACCCAGAGGAAAATTTTTAACAGATTCTACTGGACAAGTGCCATAATATAGTCAGTAAAGTTCAAAATTAGCATTATGATACTAACCTAAAGGATTTCTAGTTTCTTTTTCTAAAACTAAACTAGGCTAAAAATAAAATATGATGAATTATGAGTATTCAATGGATTAAAAAAACACGTCAGAGGAGAGGCGAGTTATAATGCTAGTTTTTCCCTCTTGTTGCTTTTGACTTCATTAATGCTGTATTTTCCCCAGGGCTAAACACATGGTAGCCCTCAAGCTGAAATGATAAAACAGATAATATTCTTCTTTCCTGTAAGGTTTACCCAAATGTAGCAAGCTACAATATGTCCACCTTAATTTTCCCAGTCAGTGAAAAGTGCAAATATGTATGTCAATATATTCATTCATTTAATATCTATTATATCACAATGCATTTTATTAGACACTAAAATCACCAAAAAAAGTTGTACATGCTGGGTGAGCATGGTGTCTCATACGTGTAATCCCAGATATGTGAACACAGATTAGGAAGATAGTGGTCTAAGATGGCTTAGGTAGGCATGTGCCTGTGACTATAGCTGCCTGATGGGCCCTAGATATGGAGGATGGTGATCCTAGGCTAGTGCCAGACAAAAACATGAGATTCAATTAATCACCAAAAAACTGGAAGTGGAGCTGTTGCTCAAAGTGGTAGAATGCTAAAGATGAGCAAAAGAGCTCAGGGACAGCACCCAGGCCCTGAGTTCAAGCTGAATGACTGACAGAAAAAAGAAAAGAAAAAGAAAAACTAAATATTTTAACATAATTTATTCTATCAGTAAATAATTTTCTCATCTGTATAAACACATAAATACAACCATATTTCTTAAGTTTTACCATGCATCAGAATTTTCTTAGAAAGCTTGGTACAATGTACATTTTCAGCTTTTAGCAAATTTGCAGATGCTGCTGATGCTGTTGGTCTACGGGGCACATTTTGAAAACTGCTACCTGATTGTACTCTATATGGGCTGAGACAAACGTAAAAATAGTTGGCATGGGAAGGAGTCAGCAAGTAGTGACTAATTATTATTAATAATTAAATGTTAATAAGTATGGTCATTATCATAATCTTTGTTATCTGCATACCTCTTAGACTTTACCTCCAAGATAATACAAAACTGATACTTTAAGGTCAAAATAATCTGCATGTTGGCTCTAGTTGCCTCTGGACTCTTTCTTCTGCATTGCTCACAAACCAGCTTTTTCCAATCTGTGTATCAATACTTACTTTAAATCAATCTTTCTCTACTTATAAAGTAGAACCTTTTCAACATAACTTACAGATACTTTTGCCAATGGGTCATTGTCGAATCACTCATCTTTCAATATGCTTTTAGAATATTATCTATTTTAAAGTATTTTCCCTTTAGAACCCTCCCTTTCAAGTAAAGCCATATGTTCCATCTATGATTCCAAAGAACTCTAAGGCATTAAACAGAACAATATAACATTAATCAACATTGTACAATATTGCCAAGGACTTTACATTAATTATCTCATTTGACTCCAATAACTGCTCATGATAAAAGACTATAGCTATTCTCATGTTATCATATGAAAGTGAGAAATGTAGAAAATAATTTTCCCAAGGCAATACAACTAGTAAATACAACAAGGATTCTACCACTGCACTAATGATGCTACATGAATAATTACTGAATTGTTCAGTACTCAATTACTGCTTGAGTCTATAATTTTGTAAACACTAATTTAAATAAACCTTACTTATTTTCATATTCATTTAACCAATATTTACTGAGTGCTTATTATATGCTAAGCTTTGGCTTACGCACTAAAGACTGCCATGTAAAGAGGAAAAAAATAAATAAGAGCTGACCTAGTATCTGCTCTTTGAAATAAACAATCTAGTAGGAAAGACAGACATATGAGAGAGAGGGGAGGGGAAGAAAGAAAGAAGGGAAGAAAAAACAGGGATGGGGGGGAGACTAATTTAAATGAGTACTAAAATTCACAAGTACAAGGTGCAGCCAGGTGCAGTAGATCAATCATGCCTGTCATAGCTACTTGGAAGGTTGAAATTAGGAAGACAAAAATTTCATGAGACCCAATCTTAACTAATAAAAAGCTGGGTATACTGGAACGTGCAAGTCCTCTCACTTATGAAGTATATAAACAGATGAGTCACAGTCCAGGGAAGCCTGAGCATTACAGTAAAACAAGACTCTATCCTAAAAATAAAGCAAAAAAGGTTGAGGGATATGTGCCTGTCTAGCCCCAGTACAAAGGAAGGAAGGAAGGAAAACATACAAGGTAAAACTGAAATTGTAATACGAAAGATTGTTATAGGAAGAGCTAACCTATATATAGTTATTGTGCTTTACCATTAGTGTTCAAATACAATTATATGTATGTGTGTGTGTGTGTGTATACACATACACACATACACACACACACACACACACACACACACACACACACACACACAAAACAGAGTATGTTTTAGGAGTATCTTTATGCCAAGAAAATCTATTTCAAAATGACACTTTCAAGATCAAATTAAGTATTTAATTTTATGTCGTTATAAAGTTAATTAAAATAACATTTAAGTTCTTCAGCTCTTTATCCTTAGCAAATGTAGTTTACTACCTCTCTGAAACACTGTAATAAACAAACTATACAAAGCTAATAAAATGACATTTAAAAATGTCCTTGCAATATTGGTCATGAAACAGGTGAAATAATAAGCCAAGTTCCCAAGAGTACTTCTGTTTTGGACAATGTTAACTTTCTATGAGTAAAGAGGAATTAAATTTATGATTTAATATACTGCATTTCTTAAGAGTAAAATTTTTTTCATTGTAAGCTTCAAAGGGAAAACAACAATTTTTACAAGGGAAAAGTGCCTAAAAGTCCAAATACTGATCTAACTAAAAGACATGAAAGGTAAAATGAAGTATGAACAGGTCTGGATCCCCATATCTTCAGTTTCCATTTATCAACAGAAAAATCTTTCCAACTTTCTCCTTTCCTGTGTAAGACCAAAACTATGTGATATTCTGTTTGTATTACAATTACACTAATTCAATGCAGGTCACTTGCTTTTTACTGAGTCCAGATGACATTCAGTAAACTAAACACAGGCCAATTAGTTTAAAAAAAAAGAAGGAAGAAAAGAAAAGAAAAAAGGAAGAAAGAGTGCATTCTGATTGCCTTTGGGTAGGTCATACAGTGGCTACAGAGCACCACAGCCTGAACTTCATTTTGA
>NW_012267233.1:12110820-12114320 GCF_000151885.1 Dipodomys ordii | reverse complement strand
AGAGAGAAAAATAGGATATCTATACAGGTCTACCAAATAAGGAAAAGGGATAAGTGTTGGTGTCAATAATAAAATTCAAGATCCCAAATGAAAATTCTACTTTTCAATAACTTTTATCTGCACTATGAATTTAGAAGTTTTCTGATTTTCAGAAACTTTTCTGAGATCAGTAGTGGTGATATGGACAAATATGCTTTTTGATACTACCTAATATGTCAAGTTTAAATCTAGTTTAATCTAGTAAAACAGCATTTTCCAAAGACAGGGGTAAAACCTCCCATCATCACAAAAGTAAAGTTGTATTTAAAATAAGAAGAAAAAATAGATTTTAATGTAACAAGATAAAAATATTCACTTCTAGGTTTCAGGTTCTAATACTGAAATTAACTTTTAAAAATTACCACTGATGAGTTTTGATATGTATAAAAATAATCCATAATTATTAAGAAAAGTAACTAAACTATTCCTCTCCTTTATCCAACCACATAGCTGTACTGAGCCAGATTTTCTTCATATACTTTTAACAAAATAACGTGTTATACCAGAAACAGGGAAATTTACTATCTTTTATTAAGCTATCCACTTATTATTTGAAGATAAGAAATTTTCACAAAAATGTATAATCTATGTTAACATAGAACTGTTTTAAATAATCTATACATTCTAATTTTCTCATGTTGACTTTTAACATGGAAATATTAATAAAACAAAAGTTCTTTAAGTTTTTAGGGGTTTTTTGGTTGTTTGTTTGTTTTGACAGTACAAAGGTTTGAACTCAAGGCCTTGCACTTGGCTAGGCAGGAACTCTATCACTTGACCTAGGCCTTAGCTTATTCACTATGGTAGTTGTTTTAAATAGGTCTTGAATTTATGTCCAGGCTGACCCCACTGCCAATCTCCTATTTATACTTCCTGTGTATCTGGGTTGACAGTACCACCACACCCAGCTTTTAACAGTTGAGATGGGTGTTGTAAAGCTATTGCCTCGGTTGATCAGAAATCATAGTGCTGTAGATCTCAGCTTCCCAAGCAGCAAGGATTACAAGGATGAGGCCAATATCTCCGCCTTAGGTATTCAAGTTTTAAGACTGGAAAGAGATGCTTCAGAAGAAAAAATGTACAAACTACTATTACACAATGAATGCAAATTATAGAGATTAACAGAAGTAATTTTCCTATTTGGCCAGCAATAGCATCACTTTATAAAGTGGCTTTTGATTTTTTTAATGTATTTAGATTCTTTTAAAATTATCTGGATACTAATATAGTATTACTTGGCTGTCATTTAAACCAGGAAACTTTTATCTCAGCTATTTAAGTACTTTAAAGTATCTGACCTGGAATATAGTGCAGCATATACTTAGCTACAATAATAAATACCCTAGCACACATGTCTTGGCTCTTCTATTGCTTCTATCACCACATACCAACCCTCTTGTCTATCAGCAGCCTACTGAGGTTTGCCCTCAGGACACTCCAAGGGAGGATGTCTATATAAGCTAAGTGTCATTTAGATAGTGTGTTAGGTGATAGGGGATACAAGAGCATAATCTAGGAGGAAAAACTATAGGTTCTAACAAAGGGATAAAGCAAACCCAGAGCAAAGGTCATGTGGGAGCCTCCTAAATTACACACTTTAGGCAAAGACTTAAGTTATCCCATCTAGTTCCTATAATTGACACCTCACACCAAAATCAAACCAAATAGAGTCAAAAAAAAAAAGAAGTGGTATCATAACCTACCACCAAAGTGCAAAGAGTTATTATAGAGTCCATGATAAATCAAGTAGTCAAAATATAAAAGAATGGGAAAAGATAATGCCAATTGGAAACATTATTCAATATCTAGACATATCTAATAGAAGTTGAAAAAGTTAAGCAGATCTTATATCCTAGTCTATGAACCTAAATTGATACAAAAGTTGAAGCTAAAAAAGCAAAGGTTGATATACAGTTTTGTGATTAAATTAAAATAAAACAATAAGCTAGTTCTAAAATAACAAGAATGTCACATGATAAATGAGGCTCTGTCTCAACAGTATAATTTATAGCACAAGTCAATTTAACCAACCACTACTAAGAGAAAGTCAACGTAAACTATGACTAGGGAAAAACTAAAATTATTTAACAAGAAAATGAAACATTTGACAATATTGAAAAACCATAGTTTAAAAAAGACACATATGCACATATAAAGTCAAAAGAAACAACACATATCAGGAATTCAGTGGGATTTTATTTTGGTAGTCCTGGAGCTTGAACACAGGGTCTGAGCTTTCAGCTCAAGGCTAGCACTCTATCACTTGATCCAGAGATCTACTTCTGGCTTTTAGTAATTAACTGGAGATATTCTCATGGACTTTTCCATCCAGTCTAGCTTTGAACCAAAATCCTCATATCCATCTTCTTAATAGCTAGGATTATAGGCATAATCCACCAAAGCCCAGCTCAGTGAGAAAAATTTTAAAGTAAAATAGTTGTTTTAGAGAAATAACTCTTGTTCCTTATGATTCTTCAGTCTTTCCAATTTTGAAATGTTTTAATCTGTACTTCAGTAAAAGATGATTACCAAACTCATAAGTCCTCAGATTCTGCCAAATACTAGTGAATGATTGAAAAATGTATTTGCCTCTATTGTCATGTTGTCTCTAACACATATTCTTTTAAAAGCCTATGAACCACAAGTAACATGTAAGTCCAAACACAAGACCACAGGTCTTTACTGGCTATATATACTAGAATCACTTGAGAAAGCATATTGGATTTGTTTGTTTGCTTGCTTGCTAGCTTGTTTGCTTCCTGGCTTATTTGCTTCTCTATTTAAAGTCTTTCTGTGAGTCTACATCATATTAAAAATTCACTGTATAGAGCAAACATACAATTCATGTATGGAGCAAATGTTTGGGCTATTACGAAAACATGCCATTTTTTTAGAGACTAAATGTTCACAAATAGAAAGAATTATATAATCTCTTAATTCAGAGGCTAGCTCTAGTCAACAACAACCAAATTCTTCTTCTGACAGATATACCTATACTTACACATACACACACATACATACACATATACACACATATATACACATACATATATTTATGCATTAAGAAAATTCCTAATACAATAAACTTCGTATGTTATACATAGTTACATTTAACATTTTATCTAAAATTCCAACAATCAGAAAGTCACCACTATTTAAAAATTGTATGTAACTTCTATCCAGGAGGGTAAAGTATATTTATTTACTTTTTTTCTATTACTCCCATAAGTGCAAAAACTAGGGAAAATACTTATCAACAAGCATGGGAAAGATCTGACAGGTAGAGAAGGCAGACTAGCCTAAGGAACATCAGTGGTAAGTTCCCTGAATTTTCTTTTTGCCTAATACATGCCAGACTTGGAACTGAAGGAGCCAACAACAACAAAGAAAACAGGTACAAACAGTAAAAAAAAAAAAAAAGTCCTAACACAAAACTGCTCTCTTGAAAGAATGAGGAAAGA
>NW_012267233.1:12097304-12099900 GCF_000151885.1 Dipodomys ordii | reverse complement strand
ATGAGTAAAGAGGAATTAAATTTAGATTTAATATACTGCATTTCTTAAGAGTAAAATTTTTTTCATTGTAAGCTTCAAAGGGAAAACAACAATTTTTACAAGGGAAAAGTGCCTAAAAGTCCAAATACTGATCTAACTAAAAGACATGAAAGGTAAAATGAAGTATGAACCAGGTCTGGATCCCCATATCTTCAGTTTCCATTTATCAACAGAAAAATCTTTCCAACTTTCTCCTTTCCTGTGTAAGACCAAAACTATGTGATATTCTGTTTGTATTACAATTACACTAATTCAATGCAGGTCACTTGCTTTTTACTGAGTCCAGATGACATTCAGTAAACTAAACACAGGCCAATTAGTTTAAAAAAAAGAAGGAAGAAAAGAAAAGAAAAAAGGAAGAAAGAGTGCATTCTGATTGCCTTTGGGTAGGTCATACAGTGGCTACAGAGCACCACAGCCTGAACTTCATTTTGACTAACACCAACCAGACGGCTAACATTAAGGACTAGTATTTCTTATTCCTTTCAGATTTCTCACATTTGGAAATTCTAGTTTAAATACATTTTCTGGTGAAAGTGAGGATAGCACTCCTGTACAATACTGGCTATCCTCTCATTTAATTCAAATGTCTTATTTTTAATACAGACTGCTATTTTGTCTAAATAAATATAATGATTCTTTGAAAATCAGTTGTTTTTCACTGAGAGTATAAAAGAACAAATGAAACTGATGATTTAGCTGACACTAACACACAAAAAAGATGGCCTAAGGCTATGAAGTTTCAACATTTATATATTTTCAAATCAATGTAAACATCACATAATTAAGTAGAATATAAAGAGGAGATAGGATGAATAAAGCAATACAATTTTCATGTATGACTAGAAGTTGGTGCTCTGCATTTTCTTATAATGTATCATGTAAAATTTTGTTTACTATTCTTTTTAAACTCTGCTCATTAATGTTTCTTACTCAAAATTAGTACATGAAAAAACACATAATACAAGTTAAAAAGTGAACACAAAATCATAAGACAAAATCAGATTGCACACAAAAAAATTGCTGGTATTTAAAAGTAAAAACTATTCACTCACCATTATTACAAAAATGGAATTTTCTAAATGTTTACATTGTCTTGGCTTTAAAATTTTTGTTATTTTTGGCCTGATGTTTTTAAACATCTCTAAATGTAGCCGAAGAATATTATGTTCCTGCAAGCATTCATGAATGCAAAGATACAGTAATGGAGATGGAAATTATTTACTCTGAAAATCCTGCTGCATGACTGTTAAATCACTTTCATACGGCCAAATGATCTACAAGGAAGCAGGGAGGTCCTGAAATTGTGTACTCATATCCATTTTCAACTACTGCACAGGTGACATAACCAATCAAGTCATTACTGAAACAGAATGGGAATAGAAGGTACTTAATGAATAAAGGTGACTTACTTATGAAACAATAAAAATAAAAGAGGTGAGTTCATTATGAAAAACTAGACTATCATCATCGTTCAAAAAGTAATAGCTGTGGATTATTTTCTACTCTGTATGCTATGATGATCAGAAATGCAAGCCTAGGGTTGAACATTATCTTACATTCAATATATGCAATAAAACAAAAAATAACAAATCTCTTGGTTAACAAAGTTCCTTTAACAGGATAGATCACCTCTACAAAAGTTGAGTGATAAAAAAAAGGAAGAAGCACCAGCCCTACAACAAACTATGATACGCAATCAAGGAACAAATCTTTCAGAGCTCTTCCAGGTAATGGTGCTCTGGTTGAGAAGGAATGTGTAGTTCCACATATAGGTTAGTGGGTATGGATGAAAGCCATCCAAAATAAGTGAAAGAGATCAGGAAGTCTATCCTATCCTGTCAGGCCACTAGGGCAAAGGCAGCCGAGAAAGGCCACTTCTTTATACACCACTGGTCCCAATCCTTCTTAGGGGACACTACCCTGAAATAGCTCAAACTTGCAAAACAAGTTACATGCTAAAAGTTCCTGCTGATCCAGGCCATATAAACCCTGCTACAACCAGACTGTGTGATGTCTCTGATCCCAACCAGGGAGTTCGCCTGGGAGGGTACCCCAATAAACTTTTCTTCTATTCACCTTTACCTCCTCCTCCTGTGTGTTGTTTCCTCACCTAAAACCTTTTATTAACTACAAAAGCATACATAAGAAAGTATTTTGAACTCAACTACTCAAAGGAAATTTACATCCTGGAATATGTCTCCAAACTTTTTTCTTCTTTATGCAATAAACTACGCTATCAGAAGTTTCCTTCACATAAGTAATTTTTATTTTAAAGAAACCTAATTTTAAACAAATTTGGCTATAAATATTACAAAATAGTTCACCAGTGTCTAGGAAATATTTTGTTCAATAAGTACATTGTCTATATTAGCCACAAAAAGTACACTTTATCTGAGTAGCTCAAGATTCCATAGGTTTTTTTGCATATAGAATTCACTGTCAATGACAAATCCTAAATGTGGCGGGGGCAGGGAGGATGGCTATTTTTAGGATCTGCTTATTCTGTCATTTATTAATACTATTGTCCCTCTATTCTTTACATCTGCAAATTTTT
>NW_012267233.1:12083361-12096184 GCF_000151885.1 Dipodomys ordii | reverse complement strand
GTAATTCAACTTATGGTATTTTTATTATAGTCACCTGAACTGTTAGTATGAACATTTTAAACTTTATCAAATAGCCAAAATAACTGAACAAAGAACACAGAAGATGGGGGAAATGTCCCTTTCACAAAAATATTTGAAATGTTACTTTCATGCAAATATTTATGCAAGAATTCTCACTATAAAATCATTAAATTAGTAAGTGCTACTTGCTAAAACTTAGAAATAATGCTGTTAGGAAATGTAACATAAAAATCTTAATTGGAGTCACAAAATTACCTACTGAAACATAACAGTTATGTTACTATATAGAAATAATATTCTAAAAATCACAATACAGGTATTAATACTTTATTCTAATAGGATTTTTTAGCTCTTCACACTTTGTGTTTCCATAAAATGTATTTTCAATCAGCTACTTGTACTTTGTCAAAGTTTAACTTTCAAATAAACATAAATCTTTCTGCTATTATATGGTTATGTAACCATTCATTATGTTTCTATGACCAGTCTTGATATGAAGTGCCTGATATATTTAACATATTTTGAAGTAGTTTCCCATATTCACATGAAAGTTTTCTGGGTTCAAACCTTAATACTATGAAACAAACAATCAAAACAACAAAGAATTTTATTTCACATGTGTAAGGCCCTGTTATGTACCTAACATCATGAATGAATGAATGAATGAATGAATGAAATTACTACAGCATAAATATGTTTAAAGCTGGGCAACATGGTTCTCACACCTCTAATCTCACCTACTCATCTGGCTGAGAAAATATGGTCACCAAATGTATCAGATGCAGTTCAGAGCAAAGCTTGCTTACTTTGCAACAGAAATTGAAGATGTGGATCATAATATGGACCAAAATTCCTACAGTAGCTGTAGATATCAAACTACATTGCTTTAAGTCGTCACTGGCTGACAGGTTTGAAACAATGACAATAAAAGACTGCAATACGTCTAAAAATAAAAATATCTGTTCATAGGTAAGTGAAATGATCTTTATATCAAAAACAAAACCACTAAAAATTGTTCTGAATTTCACCCACAGGGTTTGATCACAACTGGAAAATTTGACCTGCACTGACAAATTGTTCAACTGGTCAACTGAGAAACTTATACTAATACTTACCACATATTAGTTAATAAAAGAAGTAGAAAAACTCCTGCCTACATGGATGTGACAGTAGTACAAATTCGCCATCTTGTACTGTGTTTCACACCAAGAATTCCAGGATGATGAAACTTCTCCTTTTCGTAAACAATATTTGAGTAATGCCAAAAATGTCCTCAATGCAACTTATCACATCATGCAATGCATATGTAATATAAAATGTCAGAGAAGACAATCTTCTGCACAAAAAGTATTGAACACACCATTACAAGAACTACAATTCTCCAGCCATTTATAGGCATACCAGCTTGAGAACAGGAATGCCAGAATAATAATAAAGCTTTGCATAACCCCATGATACCTATCTTAGGGGTAATCAAAGTGCTATTCTACCTGGCCTTCATTATTTATGTCCCCTTAACATCTACAACGTTAATTTAAATGGGGGAAGGAAATTCAAATATCCATTTTACCACTTGTTAGTAGTCAAGAAAAAGATTCTCTTAGACTGACAACTGAAACAAATTAGCTCCTATAAAATTATTCTGTTTTCTAAGCCAGGCACCGGAGGCTCACACCTGTAATCCTAGCTGCTCAGGAGGCTGAGATCTGAGGATCATGGTTCAAAGCCAGATGAGGGAAAGGAAGTTTGAGAGTCCCTTATCTCCAATAAACCACTCAGAAAACGGAAAGTGATGCAGTGGCCCAAGTGGTAGAGTGCTAGCCTTGAGCTGAAGAGGTGAGGGGCAGCATTCAGGTCCAGAGTTCAAGCCCTATGACTGACAAAAAAAAAAATTATTCTGTTTTCTGTGGACTTCAAAAATACTAACATCTTTACATCTTATTCATACAAAGACATTGATCACCTGAAGTCTTTATTAAATGCCTCCATCAAGAGAGGCATTTTACATGCCCTTTACATATCACTATTTCTAAGGTTTACATTACTCGAAGGGGAAGATATTTTTTTCTTATTTGCAGATAAGAAAACTGTCTAAAGAAGGACTTGGGGGAAGACCAGTGAAAAGTTAAAATGGGGAAGAAAAATGTGCTGGGGGTGAATTGTGTGTATGTGTGTGTATGGTATATTTTCACATACATATGTATGAAAATAGCTTAGTGAAATTACCAAGATTGTTAAAAGGGAAAAGAGGAGAGAAGAGTGTAAGATGTAATAAAAGAAAGTATATTATGTGTATATATGGAAATACATGAAACTCCTTTGTGAAAGTAATTTACACGGTTTAAAATATTACATTAAAAACCTCAGTTAGATTAAGAGGAACAGTACTTGCCAAGCATACAGAGGCCTTGAAGGAAGGGAATGGGTTAGCAGGAGGAGGGTGAAAGACAAGAGGAAGAGTGAATAAGAGAAAGATGGGAAGATCAACAATACTAGAATACATACATATAGATGTGTATGTAGATGGTATGAGGTATCTTAATGATAGCCATTGCACAACTAGGGAATAAGGAAGATGAGGATAATAGAGGGAGTTCGCCTGACTAAAGTACAGTATATACATATATGAAATATCATGGTAAAACCCCTTTGTACAATGAACATACACTAGAAAATTATGGGGGGAAAAGAGAATGATACAAAAGAAAACCGGCTCTGTTAAGAGGTTGAGTGTCAGTAGGAAAGAGGTGTTCCAATGGAGACAATGAATGAGGGTCAATAGGGGCAAAGTACTTCATATGCATGTATGAAAGCAGAACAATGAAATCTGCTGAAATTGTTTCTAGAACCAGGGGAAGGATAGAGAGTGACAAAGAGGATACGTTTCAATCAGAGGTCTTTATATGACTGTACGGACAAAAAAAATCTTTATGACAATAAAAACCCTTGTCAAATCAATAGATACTAATAACAGACCACAAAAAAAAATTTAAGAAAAGTAAAACAGTATCTAAGAGTTTGTGTAAATTGCTCAAGTTTATGCAGCATTTGTCTGAATATGAAATCATGGATCTCTTCAATTGACTTCATAATCTCTCACTTCTATAACTGGTCTAAATTAGTGATATTAATTCCTTTTCTGGGGTTATTTATAGCCATCATGTGTGTGTGTGTGTGTGTGTGTGTGTGTGTGTGTGTGTATGTGTGTGTGTGTGTACTCTGACCTAGAATAGTTTGTGTGTGTGTATGTGTGTGTGTGTGTGTACTCTGACCTAGAACAGTTTATACCCTTGTTGAAAATACAACATCTAATTAACTAGCTAGTTGCCTAGTTAGCTAACCAGATACAGACATGAAAACAAAATCCCAAGTATAATGTTTTCCAATATTATAAACAATCTACTGCAGTGCTTTTGTAATTCTCCAGTGGCAAGACTACTTTACTGACATTATCTCCCAAAGCACAATAAAATAAAAAATAAACATATTTTGAGATCTTTGCTAGCAACTTTATTACCTCCATGCTCTAAGCAGTTTCTGTCCTTCTGGTTTACTCCAACCCCACTGGCCTCCTGGTAAAGTTGGCAAGTTTCCAGCTCTTGCTGGTTCTCTCTAACCCCTGATATCTACATGGCTTACTCCTTCATGTCCTGTAGACTTCAGCTTAAATGTTTCATTATCAAGGTTTTTCTATGCCATTTTATTTAAAAGTGTAACCAGACCTTCATTCTCCTTCTCCAGAGTACTAATTACAATCATGCATTTGTTATATTTATTATATATTTGGCTCATTTATTACCTCTGACACACTGTCATATAAACATCATGAAAGTAGTTGATTTATATTTAATTCAGTGCTATATTTCTTAACCATAGATAGTGTCTGGCTTGCACTAAATACTTTTGATTGAATAAATTAACTTTATCATTTGAAACAGAAAAAGCAGTTAAGTCTGATTTTGTCACAGCTAAAGAAAATTCAATTAAGGCTGACTTTCTGATGTTTTATGTATTTCTCATATTAAATGAATAGTAATACACATACATTGTTCAGTATTTCTAATTATTTTTAACAAACTTATAGGCTGGGCACTAGTGCTCATGACTGCAATCCTAGCTACTCAGGAGGCTGAGATCTGAGGATCATAGTTCAAAGCCAACTTGGGACAGGAAAGTCCATGAGACTTTTATCTCCAAATAACTACCAACTTAAAAAAAAAGCCAGAAGTGAAGCTGTGGATCAAGTGGTAGAGTAGTAGCCTTGAGCAAAAGCACTCAGGGACAGCATCCAGGCCCTAAATTCAAGCCTCAGGACCAGAATGAATACACACATGCACATATGTATGTTAAAAAAAAAAAAAAAACTGAGTTCCTTGTGTTGTCACATTCTGTGACCAGATATTTGCTATATATTCATATGAATACAGAAACTATATTGTTGTATTCAAATGATATACGTTATGTATGTTGCATTACTTTTTAATTCTAAAAAATTAAAATCATCCTTTTCCTTTACAGCATGAAGACAAGTGACTTCACGTGCAATTTTAAGACTACTTTATTATTTCAATTAAGTAATTAATGATACTAATATTTTTTAATGCCATCCCTTCACATTTAAAAGAAGTAAATAACCTAGAGATCAAAATACACAATAAAAACCAGAGGAACAGCAGTTTTTCATTGCCTAGTCTTTCTACATAAACACTGAGTACAATTCTATGGAAGTATGGCTCCACATATTAAGATGAAGAATATGTCTGTTTACATGCGTCTCTTTCCTGCTCCATATTATACTAGAACCTGTGTGTGCTCTGTGGTTAAGATTTACTGTATGTTCATATTAAAGTCCCAGTTCCAACATTTAAACATACAGCCACAAAGACCAATTACAACAGTTATTAGTAAAACCCTTGCTGTAGCAAAGATTTGGGAGTATATAAAGTTGGAACTGTTTACAATTACAGGTACTGAGATGATTTAAAACACTTCACTTTTTGTTTTGCTCTGCTGAACCAGACTCATTTAAACAAAAGAACCAGATCCAGACATTTAAATATCAACTTCTAATCAAAAATCACCATAATGTCTTAGCAGGGTGGCCATACTCTTGCTTGGTTCTTTGAAAATGCAAGAACTCTGGAAGCATAGTGACAATACGACAATACATTCGCAACATTTTTTCAATAAATGTCTACCAAAAACATGCAAACCTGACTCTGGCTTAAAGCAATCCATAATGTCTGAGAAATAATTGCATATGTCAGATGCTGTGGATGTTTGTGCTGGCACTGGGGCCTGAACTCAGAGCCTCATGTTCTTACCTGGCTTTTTCACTCAAGGCTGAGTCAAACCTTTACTTCAGGCTTTTTTTTTTTTTTTTTGCTGGTTAACTGGAGATGAATGTCTCTCAGATTTGTCAGCCTGGGCTGCCTCTGAACCATAATCTTTAGATCTCAGCCTCCTGATCAGCTAGAGTTACAGGCATGAGCCACCTGACCAAGGAAGGACTTTTTATTTAAAAAAAAAAATACCCAAAACATAAAACAAAAAAGCTATACATTTTCTACACTGGTTGCAATTTGTACTTGAACTAATTCCCATAAGACATCTATTTTTCCTTTTCTACATTTGCTGTATAGCCTAATACAATTTTCGATAGAGTAAACCTCTAAATGTGTAAAGAAAGATCACAGCCCTAACACACACAAACACTTATGCACACACGTTGCAGACTAAAATTAAAGGTAAATTTCTTTGTATTAAACTCCTATCTTCTCTCCCTTATTTCACTCCTCACTCTATTTCTTACTTTTTCATCTATTTTTCTGTTTCTTTTAAAATTTTCTCCAGGTAATATAACTCTTCCTTCCTTTGTACCTCACATCCAATCTGTCAGAATTTTTTATTGGTTCGCATTTTAAAATATGTCCAAACTTTGACCAAGTCTAACCACTACTAACATAACGTATGCCAACATCATCTCTCACCTGGAATAGTGCAATAGCTTCCCAACTGGCTCTTTGCTTCTGCTTTTGCCTGCAATCACCACAACTGATTCTCAAAAACTACATTATCATTCAAACCTACAAAGCAGACCTTATTATCAGTCTGCTGCTAGATGCCTGCAAAGGTCTCAAAACTGCTTGCCTATCTCCACCATTATCTTCTTTATTTCCCTCACTGATGTGATCTTATCACTTTCCAGGATCATTCTGTTCCCTTCTGTTTCCCAAGCATACAAGGATTTTCATGTATGTGTACATGCCTGTGCTACACACGAGTGTACACATGCACATGAGTGTGCGCATGCACGTGCACGCACACACAGAGTAATTTAGGAACCAGTTGTAAAGTTGGGTAAAACTACCACTAAGAAACTTTCTTCTGACAAGCCAAGCTACCACAGGAGAAAGCACCTTTACAGAATGGACAGGTCTGTGGTGTTTTTAGTTATATATTTATGGAGTTTCTGAAGGATAGTAGATTACTGCAGAGATTACTGTAAGGATAGCATAATATCTCTTAAGACAAGTGAACTGTAGAAATTCATTACAACTCCACCAAAAAGCCCCAATAAATGTGGTTTTATTGAAACTTTAATGTGCTTCCTTTCTATTGCCACCATATTACTGGAATAAAGAGTTGCTACTTTTTTATTGTAGAGGTGATTACAAGGGGATTACTGTTATATTAAGTCAGAGAATGAATACATTTCTTTTTGAACAGTCTCACCTCTTCCCTCATCTTCTCCCAGTTTTTCCCTCTCACACCCCTCCCATCTAGTGTCTAGTGAGTTATCACTGCTGCATTTGTTCACCATTTGTCTCACCAATTTCTGTGCTTGTCCTACCTTCCCCAAAACAGATAAACTTACATACAAGATAAAAGGTACAGAAATAAAAAGGACAGTGACAAAGGAGAAAACAAAAAAAAGCAAAATAAAAAAATTCCATTTCTTGGGAGTTCTTTTCAATAAACATCATTTTATATGAACATATGCACAGAGTTGCTGCTAATTGTAAGGATGTTCATTTCATTTCTCATAACTCCCATTTCATACTCAAAGCACTGAGATTTAAGTAAAACATGTTGAAGTAGACTTGTTTCTTTGCAGCAATTCTATACTCAATTTCTAAAATTCTTTCATACCCCTATTGACTAAATTAACTAAATTACTGGCTCAAATTAACTGCCTTGCTTGTTTTGAAGTAATGTATAATAACATGAGATTCCTTATTATATACAATCCAACCAATGTGACCTTAAGCAAATTTATAAAATAACTTAATAAGTATGGAGTTACCACCTAGCAAGAGTATGTAAAACAACTTATAATACTACTCTTGTAGAGGAAGAAGACATCTATTTTCTTGATTTTTTTTTGGGGGGGGTCAGTCATGGGCTTGAAATTGGGTCATAGGCACTGGCCCTGAGCTCTTTTGCTCAAGGCTAGCACTTTACCACTTTGAGCCACAGCACCACTTCTGGTGTTCTGCTGGCTAGTTAGAGATATAAGATTCACAGACTTTCTAGCCCTGGCTGGCTTTGAACTGTGATCCTAGGACCTTAGTCTCCTGAGTAGCTAGGATTATAGGTGTGAGCCACCACCACCTGGCTTGATTGGTTCTTTCGATGATGATGTTCTACCATCAAATCAGATTGCTGATGACTGCTTAAGTCATGTGAAAATTAAGTTTCATGAATAACAGTTGTTGTATTCCTGTTCGTTGTGTCATATGACCTTGGGAGGGAGCCAGTGCTTGTTGCCCTAACATTAATGACATACGAAGATAGAGTACAATTCATAGAACAAAGGTGGTATGGACCTTTATACAGCAACAACTTTTGTATTTGGAGAAGGATCATCCTAAACCGAGTCTGCCTTTAAATATTCCAAGCATCACAGCAACAACTGTTGCATTTAACAGAACCTGGGTGCCTGATGTGGAACTTCAGAAGGGATTTAATTTGTTGTACATATTAGCCAACATGCTGAATAAGTCTAAGGAAATTTCTAAAGGAATATTTAAATTATCTGAATATCTAAAAACATTATTCATTCTTGAGAGAGTAGCTTTCTTGTTCACTTATTTAATAAAAATTAAAATTTTATATTATGCAATATGTCCTGTTTTAGCTATGGAGAATCATCATGAAAAGACAAAATGACAGCCCCTGCCTTAAAAAATAAATGTTCCAGCTGAGGGATACCAATAAGTACATTAAATCAATTAATAAATAAAATAGGAAGTGATTTTTAACAGCTAAGAAAAAACAAGGTAAGTAAAGGAAAATGATAATTAAATAGAGCAAGCATTACATGGGTATATGTGTATGCATATACATACGCAGTCAGGAAAGACCTCATATATGTGTATACATGTTTACAAACATACTTTACAAACTCCTATGTGCATAACTTTATTTATGTGGAGAAAAGTAAAGATCTTTCTGATAATAATAATGACAATAATAGCAGCTAATCTATATGCAGTACTTTAAGCACCAAGTACCCAACTAAGTTTTGACATATATTTAGATATTTAGTCATGCATTTCTTTTTTTTTTTTTCCTTTTTTGCACTTTCTGGGGCTTGAAATCAGTGCCTGGGCACTGAGCTTGTTTTGCTCAAGGCTAGCACTCTACCACGTAAGCAACAGTGCCACTTTCAGCTTTTTCTGTTTATGTGGCACTGAAGAATCAAACCCAGGGCTCCATGCATGCTAGGCAAGCACTCTACCAACCACTAAGCCACACTCCCAGCCCTGGTCATGTATTTCTAAACAAATCTATTAGAGTTTACTTTTAAAAATACTACTAAAGTTAAAACATTACAACTGAGAAAATGAGTAAGAGAAGGTGTTTTGCCCAAGGTAAAATAAACAGCAAACAAGTAATAGAGCCAAACTATGTACTTCTTAAGCTTTGTGGTACACTACTTCTATGATAATATGGTATTTCAGAAAACTAAAAAGAAAATAGGAATCATAGTATTATATAAAAAAGTAGATTTCCTAGCAAGTGAAATAAGCACTATAAGAATGTTTATGAACATACTTTATAAAATAAAGAAAACCAATACATAAATGCATTAAAACATTTGTATTATACTCACAGATTCAATGTTAGACTATTAAGTGCAAATAACAATGTATAGAAAACAACATCTCTATATAAAATATTAAGTCACATTATCCTATTAGTCAAAAATTTATCAAATATAATATTTGTAATTATAATGCTAAAAAATAAAAAAGGAATTGAATGCCTCTTGGTGTGATTTTTTTTTAATTCCTTCTAAAACTAAACATCAGAATTATAGAAAATGAAGAAGCATACACATTCTCAATAAAGTTGAAAATAAGACTAGGATTCCTATAGTGCATGTCTATTGAAACTGTAATTCTATCAAACTATATATTCCATGTCTATTGAAACTATCAATTCTATTAAATATCAATTCTATACCAATTCTATAATATACCAATGCAATACTGAATCTTTTACCCACATTCTCTCTCCTGTAAGCCCATAATTCCAATAAATCTGATGTCCATTTTATATTTATGAAAGTTAAGTTTCAAATAATCAATGTCTCATCCTCTAAAGTCACATAATAAAAAACCAAAAGAAATAAGAATTTGTAAAACACCAAGGCATATGCCTTAAATATATAAACTTTTTATGTCACTATTTCATTAAAGCTTGTAGAAATATAAATGTGTACAGTTGGCATGATCATAAACTACTATATCTAAGAATTATAGCTTATTACTTGAAACAAAATTGTTCAACAAAGTTAGAGGAAATGTGGTAATTTTTTAATTGGCTATAGAAGCAGGTTGTGTAGTGAAAGTAAATGAGCTTTGGAGCCAAATATGCTTGATTCAAGTCAAAGTAGTCTAGGGAGCTAACTGAAAAGGGTATTGCTCAGATCAGTATCTATGGGGTCACTCTAGTGATAACCTTACTACAATGACAAAGTTACTCAGCAACGGCAACAAACTAAAATAATCCTAAAATACCTTATCAAACAGCACTATTCCTAGTTCTGAGAGATCAAAAAGCAACTACCAAAAACTATGGATGTCCTGCTCTGTAGATATGGGTTGGGGGGAAGGTACAGAATTCGAGGAAAAGGGGTGAAAAAGTACAACAGTGGAGCTCACTGGACACTCATAAAAGTGAACTATACAACTCATGGGTAGAGACAGGAGGAAAGGTCTAAGAGAGACCAAGGACTCATTACCTGATTCATGTAACTGTATAACAACAATAAAGCAAATTAATAATAAAAAAGAATTGTAAAAACTATGGATGAAGTTAAGAACCCTTCCCTTTTCCCCATAAGAAATACTATCTTCATCTTTTATAATTTGACTTCTTAAATTTTAAATTCTTTCCTATCTCCCTCCTTTTTTCTATTACCTTAATTGAGCATACCTATCACTTATGAATTGTTTTCCTCTCTCTTACTATCCAAGTTTGGTTTCAAGAGCATCATAAATATTTTCATTACCTCCAAATAGATTTTTATTTCAAAGGCTATACCTCTTCTTCCAATATTAATAATTTAATTTAAAAACTTAGATATTTCAGCAAGTTACACAGTAAAAATCTGACTAAATAAGTTCACTTTTGTATGTTAAAAATACTATGTGCCTTTAGACAAAAATATGGCTTAGATCAATTATATAGTAAAATCTTCTATACAGTTTTTCCTTATACTTATAAAATTCAAGGAGTAAGATATAATTTGCTATACAAATTTCAGGATAAATCTAAAGAATTAAGTATCAAAAAAATCAGCATTGCCTTAGTTTCAATTCATTTCCAGTTGGACTTAACACCTCACATATACAAATAACATGCAAAGGAAAGACAAATCATCTACAGTTATTATTATGAAAATCAGAAACTAGTAATCATACAATGCATTTAATTCTTTTCATAATACTAAAATTTTATCAGAAACAGATGTCAGCAGCACAATTTTGATGGAACTACTTAACTTTTCTTTCACTTTCATAACAAATTAAGCATCTTTCAGTTGAAAAGTTATAATGTCACAAGCCTGAAGGTAGCATTAGGTATTATAATTTAAATCTGTACAATAGAGTTTGTACACTATAAATAATTTATTAGACTCATGATTGATAATTATTTGTCTTGTAAAGTCCCAGATTGTTTTAAAACTTCTAATCATCTACAAAAAATTATAAAATATCACAAACATTTCCAAGTGAATAATTAATATAGTGATGGATGTTAGCAGTATAGCTGTAAAACAGGTAGAAGAACGAAAGAAAGAAAGAAAGAAAGAAAGAAAGAAAGAAAGAAAGGAAAGGAAGGAAGGAAGGAAGAAAGAAAGAAAGAAAGAAAGAAAGAAAGAAAGAAAGAAAGAAAGAAAGAAAGAAAGAAAGAGAAAAGGAGAGAAAGAAAGGAATTATACACCATTGATAATATATCCAAACAACACAGGCAAAAGGTTTCTGTCTCTATGAAAGCCAAAACCTCAAGATAAAGAAAAACAGTAAAAAAGAATGATAATCTATACTAAAAATAAGTTTAGGATTGAAAGAAATTAATAAATGAAATATGACAATAAATACAATGAATGTTAATCAGCCTTTCTTTTGCCCACAGGGGTAGGAAACACCTGGCTAGGGGGCTGTGTAAGGCCTGTGAAATCATTTGGTCTGGCCCCACCCAGGCAACTGCAGGTAGGACTTGGAAGTTCAATAAATCTAGTAGCTTTTTTACAGCAATGTAAACATCAGTATCAGCTAACATAGCACACCAAATAACCCTGTGGCAAAAAGGTTCCCGGTGTTCTCAAGAAGGATATTCTCTCAGATGCTACAAGATGAATGAACCTGGAAGACAATATGCTAAGTGAAATAAGTTGATCACAAAAGGATAAATACTATGTGAGGTATCTAAAGTCACAGAATCAGTAACAAAATGGAGGTTAATACCAGCTACAAGAGAGGTAAATTTGAGCATTGCTTTATGGTAAGTACAAAAGTTGTCTTACAAGATGAAAAACATGTGATACATAACAATGTGAATACATTTAGTACAACTGAAAGTATATTTGAAAATGATAAATTCTGTCTTTTGCATCATAATTAAAATGAAATCTTATAAAAAGAATAAAGACAGAGAGAGATGAGTGCCATATTTTTCTTAAGGAAAAAGAAACAATTTATCTTATAGAAAAAGTATGTGTTATATGCTATACCATTAGGAAAGCCAAATAAGTTTCAATTAATATCTGATGCACAATGATGTAATATAGAAGCTCTTTCAGATTTATTTATGAACAGTAGTTCTTCAGCCGTAGTCATTAACTATATTCATTTTTTCCCTCTAACTACCAAAGTTCGAGGGTTCCAAAAGACTTTGCAATCCAAGAATGGTCAGTTAAGACTCAATATTAGGGACTGGGAAGGTGGCTCCGTGGTAGAGTGCTTGCCTTGCATGCATGAGCCCTGGATTTGATTCCTCAGCACCACATAAGCAGAAAAGGCCAGAAGTAGCGCTGCAGCTTAAGAGGTAGAGCGTTAGCCTTGAGCTGAAGAGCTGAGGGACAGCACCCAAGCTGAGAGTTCACGCCCCACAACCAACAACAACAAAAAAGACTCAATATTAGAGTTTTCCTTCTGTCCATTCATCATTTTCCTATTATTACCACTGAGGAATCCACTACTGCCTGGGACATTACCTCCCTCCTCAAAAATAAATCAGAAATTAAGATATTCCCAGATAGGAAAGCATAGTGACACCCTTGTAGTAC
>NW_012267233.1:12065013-12081196 GCF_000151885.1 Dipodomys ordii | reverse complement strand
TTCGATATACGCTATCATAAATATAAATTACAATTTTTAAGAGTAGTGTTATATCAAGTTAATAATGTCAGCTTGAGTGCACACTTGAGTAGAAAATACCTAACCTTAAAACAATCAGTAAAAAAGTGTTGGGAGGCATGATGCAGCAGTATAGTGCTAGCCCTGAAACCACAGGACCTTAAAGTTAGCTCCTACTACCACAAGAAATAGAATAAAAATAAGGAAAGGAACATAAGTTCTCCCAGTCCTTTTTGAATGGGCATAGTAAAGAAGAAAATTTCTCATAGTAACTGGTTTATCCAAGAAAATTACCTCTGCATTCATTCAGTATTTTTTTTAATTCTTAAAAAACTCTTTATCCTGAAAAAAGTTTTAGTAAATATCAAAAAGTAGTATTAAATATCAAATACTGAACAATTCTGAACTACACAAGGACATTTTCTGTACACATATAAGAAAATTTTGGAGAGAGGGATTGATAGAATAACCAATAAAACAATACTGAATAAAACAAATAAAAAGAAGAAATTTATCTTTTAAAAAGTAATCTCATAAGATTGAGCATAATGGCACCTGCCTTTAATCTTAGCTTATTGGGAGGCAGGATCAGAGACTTACAGAGGATAGAAGAAAATGTTAGAGGCTGGATGAAAATGCTGTCAAGACCCTATATCAATAAATAAGTATAGTAGCACACACCTGTAATCCAACCTACTACACTGGAGGCATAGGTAGGAATATCTTGATCCAAAGTCAGTACAGGCAAAAAGCCAGACTGTGGGAAAAAAGAAGAGAACAGAAGAAGAAAAAGAGGAGAAAAGAAGGGGGAAGAATAAAGAAGAAAGTCAAAGGAAGAGGAGGAAGAAGAAGAAAAGAAAGATAAGGAAGAGGAAGAAAGAAGAAAAAGAGGGTGGAGAGTATAGCTCAAAAATATAGAATCTGCCTAGAAAATGCAAGGCTTGATTTCAAACCCAATACTGCCTCCACACACAAAAGAAATCTTATAGTAAAAAAAAAGAACAGTAGACTATCACTTTTTTTTTTTCCTGGTTGTGGGGCTTGAACTCTGGGCCTGGGCCCTGTCCCTCAGCTCTTCAGCTCAAGGCTAGCACACTACCACTTGAGCCACAGCACCACTTCCGGCTTTTTCTGCTTATATGGTGCTGAGGAATTGAACCCAGGGCCTCATGCATGCAAGGCAAGAACTCTACTAATTAAGCCACCTTCCCAGCCCTAGACTATCACTCTTTTCAGCTTCTATAATAACTACCAAATCAAGTCAGGCATAAAGATTTATTCTCTTGTAAATATTTCCATGGCATGCTGTAATTTATATCTGATTTTTTTAAAAGGAAAATTTAACTAAAACATATATTTACTGATCTATATACTAATTTTTTCAATATAAACAAAAGCATTCTGATATGAATTGTCCTTGGAGAGCATAGGCATAAATCAGACTTAGAAAATTGAGAAATCCAGTAGGAAATTGCAAAAAACAATGTAAGACAACTGATTCTAGTCTCAGTACATTAGAAATTAGTTAATTTTCAGCCACTGGTTTTAATGCATCTAAATTACCCAGAACTACAACATATAAAATAATGGCATTTCATGATATGCTGAATATTTAACAAATAACAGAACAAGAAAAAAATGCAGATTCTATGCGAAGACACAACATTTCTGTCTACTCTGTCTCTCTCCCACAAGTCTCTGCAGTATAAACCTTAATTCATATACATTTGAGTGCTCAGAATCTTCTGGGGAAAAAAGAGGTCAATCAATAGTTTTTTAGGTATCTCAATTCTTAGTAAATGAAAGAAAAAAAAGCATCACTTTTTAAGAGACTTTCCAAGTCCGGATATCTATTTCTCTTTAGCTGTCACTTTTCTAATTTCTAATTTTAATTAAAATTTTAGCATAACTGAGAAAAGCAAACCAAAATTACTATTTTTATGCACAACTTCCAGTTATGTGTCTTAAACTCTTTTACTTCAAAATGAGTTCACAAACTCTGACAGATGTTTTATAACTGTTTAAATATTTAGTCAGTAAAAGGATGAATTTAAAAAAATAAAAACAACAGAATGATTTCATTCTTCTTAAAAAACCAGGGTGGTCTTTGGGCAATTTTAGTGCCAGTGGTTTTGCTGAAGGAATAAAATGAAAACAGGTGCCATCAAATTCAAATTAAAGATTTAGTTCTATTTTAAACCACCTTAAATAATGTTTCCATAAACTTTCTAACTGATACTACTATAAATTTGACAATATTTTATAACAAGAAAGGATTATAAATTGTCTGCAGACCATCAAATTTTAACTGTAACAAATTTAGACTGATTGGCAACACTTCCTTTAAAAAAACTTCCATTAAATATGCAGCATCATTTTTTAAATGGAATGAATATATAAGGCAAGTCAAAATAAGGAAAGTAAGTAAGGAATTTAACAAATTTTTCTTAAACTTTTTTTTACAAAAGTGATGTGCAGCTTTAAAATTTAAACATCAAGCACAAATAATTCAAATTCACAATGTGTGAGAATTATGCAATTAGCAACATTATGATAGGCTTAACTTTTCCTCATCAACCTATTGTTAAAAATTGAAGTTCCTTCTACAAAAAAGCCCAATGACTTTTCCTTTTTATGTCCATTGTGGGTCTTGAACTCTGGGCCTAGGCACTGTACCTGAGTTCCTCAGCTAAAGGTGAGCACTCTACTACTTGAGCCACTTTCAGTTTTCTGGTGGTTAATTGGAGATAAGAGTCTCACAGACATTCCTGCCTAGGCTGCCTTTGAACCATGATCCTCAGATCTCAGCCTCCTGAATAGCTAGGATTACAGGCATGAGCCAACAGGGCAGGGCTTTTTCCTTTTTTAAATAAGTTTACATTAGTCATGAGGAGGTTCACTGTTATATTTCACATTTGTAATATATTCCAATCAATCACTTCCACTATCATTTGCCCTTCCCTCTTCCAATAACTTATTTTATATTGTAATGAATATAAATATACTTGGCCTCTACCTCTAAGCAGTATATTTTTCTCTTTAAGCAATGAAGCAAGTGTCTCTTAATATATGAAAGTTAAATCAAACTTTAAAAATATACTATACATTTTCTTATTTGTATAATACAGTATCATCAAATCATGTGAAATGGGCATGTGAGAAAATGGTACTTCATATAGCTCTCCATTCTAAGGATCATTAAAAAGTGTTAATTTAAATATTTTTTCCCAGTGAGGATTCTAGATAGATTTTTTTTGGGGGGGGGTCCGGTCATGGGGCCTGAACTCTGGGCCTGGGTGCTGTCCCTCAGCTCTTCAGCTCAAGGCTAGCGCCCTACCACTTGAGCCACAGCACCACTTCCGGCTTTTTTCTTTTTGCTTATGTGGTGCTGAGAAATCGGGCAAGCGCTCTACCACTGAGCCACCTTCCCAGCCCCTCTAGATAGATATTAAAATGAGATATTGTCTAGTATTATTAATCTAGTTAGAAAAAATAGATATTAAAAGGAGGTATTGTCTAGTATTATTAATCCAGTTAGAAAATAAGCTCTTTTCTACAGTTTTGACACTAGAAAGTTTCTAAAACTTGAATGAGTAATCTTACCCTGAATAGAGTTCTTAATTAATAAACTCCATTGTCATGTCAAATCTTTGAAACAGTGCAGGTTTATTTTTAGCAATGCTCTAGAGAAACATAAGTAAGTTGATTAGTGTGGAATCATAACTCTTAAATCCATTAGTTGGATTCTTTCCAATAACTATCCACAATGAGAGTTGTTCAGCTAGTTCTCAACAAAAAAAAGTTTAAAGTTTTCAGTATTAATTGATTATTTCTAGCTTGAAATTTTCCCCATTGGATTGTATTTGCAAAAATATAATCTTTTTTAAGATTAGTACTTGTGTTTGAATCATAAAAGAAAAATATACCATGCTGTATGAAGTTGACCAAGATAAAACTCCCTCTACAGTTATATTAGTTGAAGCCTCAAATAATCTCACTTGCATGCAATTATAAAATTACTGTACTGGTCTACTGGTTACTTTGAAAGTGATTAATCAAAATCAGAGAAAGCCAACCATCAACTAAAGTGTGTTTCAAATTTCCTTTGTAAAGACATGTTAAAAAAAAAAAGATGAGCCAGTTTTACTTTAATTAAAACCTCATTTAGGAATATGAAATAAATGTTTTCTATTTAAATCCAATTAGATTTCAATTGTGTCCAGCTTTCAAACTACTTCTGCTACTTGATTACACATGCCAAATAATCTTATGATTCAAATAAACATATTTAAAAGGAAAAGATTTGGACTTTGTGTTGCAGGTATGTATAGTATTTTATAACTTATTTGAAAGTAGAGTATACAAACTAATAAGCATAAAGAAATTAACCTCAATTCATTAATGATTTATTTATGTCTTAAGCAATGAATCTCTAGGTAAGACTAAGTACCTAAGTTTAATTCTTCCAAGTTTAGAAATCTTGATGTTTCGTTAAACTCTTTTTGTCATATATTCTTTACCTTATAAAAGCACAACAAAGGCAATGGCTTGGGTTTCTAATTTTGATTGCTTTGCCAGAAGATTTAGCAGTAACTCTTTCTTCTAGAAGCAAAGAATGTTAAAGAGACCTACTCAAAATACAAGATTCTGTGATCAGAATCTTTTAATACTAAATGATCATAATTTCCCAGCTTATTACTGTTAACTGACTTTCAGATGTATGTATTTTGATGGTTTAAAAACAAGAAGGCTTGTCTTTTTTTTTACATTCTAAGTAATCGAAGAATAAAAATGGCAGGGGAAATAAATGCAACTAAAAATACACTTAATAAGCAGTAGTCACCAGAACTTAAATATGGTAACTTCAGAGCAGACATTTTCGACCATGTGCTCTTGGGGTATTTCACACAGACAACTGAAATCCAGTGAAAAAGGGAACATGGGATTTCAACAGAATCAAGCAATAATTGAACAACAGTCTAAACATTCACACAGTGAGAGCAAAGAAGGATATTCTTAGGAGAGGCTCACAAGGGCTCAATAGCTATGTGCATATGAGCATATAAAATAATGCTTATCGATGGGGCTGGGAAGGCTCAGTGGTAGAGCGCTTGCCTTGCATGCATGAGGCCCTGGGTTCGATTCCTCAGCACCACATAAGCAAAAAGAAAAAAGCTGGAAGTGGCGCTGTGGCTCAAGTGGTAGGGCACTAGCCTTGGGCTGAAGAGCTGAGGGACAGCGCCCAGGCCCAGAGTTCAGGCCCCACAAAAAAAAAAAAAAATGGTGCTTATTGAAATGAACTCCAAGAAATGGAAACAAGAGGTTTTTTTCCTTATTGTACTGTTCACAGTTCTTTTTCTTCTTCTTCTTTCCTTTTTTCTTTAGTTTATTCTCTTCTGTCAATGTTGTTGTTTTTTTCTGTACCCTTTGTCTTGTATATAAGATGATCTGATATGGGGAGGGAAAGAGAAAGCACAGAAATGGAAAGACAAAGGATGAACTAATTCAGCAGTGAAACCCACTGGAGATGAACTATACAATTTGGTAGAGTGGGAATTTGGGAGAGGAAAAACTGGAAAAGAATGAGGGAAGGGGTGACACTGTTCAAAAGGAAATTACTAGCCGGGTGTCAGTGGCTCACACCTGCAATCCCAGCTATTCAAGAGACTGAGATCTGAGGATCTCAGTTCAGAGCCAGCCTGGACAGGAAAGTATGTGAGACTCTTATCTCCAATAACCAGAAAACTGGAAGTGGTGCTGTGGCTCAAGTGGTAGGGCACTCGCCTTGAGCTGAAGAGCTGAGGATCAGCACGTAGGCCTAGAGTTCAAGCCCCATGACTGACTAAAAAAAAAAAGGAAATGTAGTTATTAGCAGTAAACCATCTGTATATCACCTTTATAATAAAATTTTAAAAATCTAAAAATACAATACTCCCTTACAACCTAACAAACTCTACTCTTCCTCTTACCTCATTTACCTCCTTTTCTCCTACACTGTTCTGTTATTGGTCCAGTCCTTTGAAGGCAGTTGAAGGCAAGACAGATCCAAAACATCTTTCACTGAAGTCAAGAATTAGCTCAGTTATGAAACATGTACACAATGCCAAAAATAAACTAGCATTTTCCTTTGGTAAAGAAAAATGGCCCAGAAGATTTATAACAAAGTTCTCTAAGATAATTCTACTAATTGTGTAGCTTCCAAACACATTACCTGCAATAAAAAAAAAAAACAAGCCTAAATGAACAGAAAAATAACTCCTTTGATGGAAACTTAGCACCTAGAATCATTTTCTAAATCCATCTGTGGAAAAAAATACTGGTCTCACTATGAAGAGCAATGCAAGACAAAATTTAATTACAGCTATATATGAATAAAACTGTCAAATTTAATAAACAATTGCATGAAACAAATAATGTTATTTAAATACATTTGAAGATAGTATGAAAAATACTTTCTATTATGTGACTATAAAATGTGTAAGGAATCACTGATGAACTGAAATACTTTATCTACTTATTTAATTTAGTTAGTTATGTGTGGTTAAAGGCTAGCCTGAAATTTACTCTGTAGTCTAGGCTGATTTCAAACTCATGATCCTCCCAAGGCTGGAATTCCAAGTGTGTACCACCAGGTCTGGGATAATTTTTTTTTTACTGCTTTGCTGAAAACATTTTTCCATACAGATTGATGTACTTAAATTATAATTGAAAAAATTATTTTACAAAAAAATTCTCATCTACATGTCAAGTACTTACACTGCTATCTCTTATACAGCCTCCAGATTTAGAAAAGTGGTTTGAGTTCATTGTTCCTGTAAAGTTAGCTAAAAGTACAGGTTTAGGAATGAAACCCTAAATCGTTTTACTAAAAATTTCAATACAATTGCTTCAGTAAATCAAAGGATGCTTCCCCATTAGTGAAACTATGTGATATAAAAATAAAATGTTATGTTTATGAACTTTGCTGAGATACAGACAAGAGAGAAGTATATCAATCAGGTGGTAATATGGTTAATAACCTGAATTTTAAAAAACTTAAATTTTTGTACATTCCAATCATCAAGGATTTACTTTTTGGTTGAGGTAAAGCACTTTTGAAGATTGTTTTATATAAATGGTCCAGAAGCTGCCACACTTTGCTGTGGAACAAAGAATGAGGAGTGAAAGGAGAAATGTTTTAATGATTTGGGGGTAGTATTTAGCTCTAAATAATGCTTATATTTTCTTTATAGAATCTGAACATTCTCAAAGCCCATTCAGTTAGCTTGATGTCATACTTAAATTTTAGTTTAGTATATATTTAAGACCTATTTTATATCTACTATACTATCTCACTTCTACATTAAGAAACTATAATGTGGAGTCCTGTCTGCATTTTAATCCTGATTCTTCCAATAACTAGTTTTAATTTATGCTTCATTTATCATCTGTAAATTATATTCCACAGTAGCAACATCTACATCATATGAGAATCAAGTAAGTTTCTACATACAAAGACAGTCTACTTATGTTGCTTCCTATACCTTCCCTCCCTTCATGTCTTGATCCCTTAGGAACTGGCTTCTGTCTGAGCACTGAAATTAATCACATCTCTAAACATAACCTCCAATCTGATAGTTTGATCTACTACCCAAACTAAAGGCAAGAAAGAAATCTGTTTTTGTAAATCATCATCAATCACATCCTTCTTAAAAAACTTTTCTTAAGGGAACAGCTTACACTAAGCAAAAGAAAAGAAATATACATATCACCTGATGTGAAAGAAATAATTGTATTACCAAGGCTCATAGAATTCACTAACTTTATAGACGATAATAATGACATTTTGCCTTGTGAAGGTTAAAATGTGTTCATGACTTTAAGTATCACTACCCCACAATACTGTGAAATTTATGTAATCATTTAATCTCAATTTAAAAAAACATTAAAAAACCTCTTTTCTTTCTTGTCCGAAACATCTGTTTCCTAATTCTCTTTCTGGGACTCTCTTTTACTTCTCTCCTATAAATCACCAATCACAAATAACTTATACTGTCTTTCATCATTCTTTTGGGGGTTTTTTCCTATCTTATAGGAACTGATCACAATATTTCCTCTTAAAACTTTGCAAAATATTTTATAAATATAAAATATCATCAGTAGCAGAGGTATAAGACAGAGTCAGGTAGGAAGAAAATAATTCCACTCCCTCCAGTAATCAGCTGGCAACAGCAAAATGTTTCTCTACTGCACATATACCTATCAGTGTTCAAGGTTAAGAAAATACATTTGTTGTTTTTAGCAGGTTAAATATATTTTAAATTTTAAAAAAATTCAGAATGTGTTTTTAAATTATTGTACTTCTAGAAGGAAGTATCTAACAATCTCTTCACTATTAATTGTATGTTTTCTGATATGCTTATTATTGAGACAATGTAATCATTCAGTTGTTCATTATTAAAGTTGTACATTATTAAAATTATTGTGCAAAATTAAAGATACTATATATACATTATAAAGTAAATAGCAATTTCTTAAGACTAAAAAATATTTCCCTCTAATATATAGAAGCAATATCCAAAAGAAATAGAAAAAATGAAATCCATAAAAAACTGACATGCAATATCATGCTTTTTTTTTTGTCTTTTTGCTTTTTGGTTGTTATTATAAAGGTGACTTACAGAGGGGTTACAGTTATATAAATCAGATAATGAGTACACTTCTTTTTAGACAATATCAGCCCTTCCCTAACTATCTTGCTTTTTAAAAGCTGTCATCAGGATACTTACCATCTTAAAAGGTGTAATTTGTGACAATTATAACATCGTATAAGTATGACAAAACCAACAGCATTTTTACACACTTTAGAACTAATGACAGTAATGGCTATTTCAAATTAGTTGCTCTCTTTTCCTTAAAGAAACTATCCTCTTTTTTTTGTTGTTGTTGTTTTTGTTTTTTGTTTTTTTGTAATGCCAGTTCTGGGGCTTGAACTCAGGACCTGTATCCTGTCTCTGAGCTTTTGTGCTCAAAGGTAGCACTCTTACCACTTGAGACATAGCTTCGCCTCCAGCTTGTTTCTGTTGGAGATGAGAGTCTCACAGACTTTCCTGCCTGGGCTGGCTTCCAACCACGATCTTTAGATCTCAACCTCCTGGGTAGCTAGCTAGGATTACATGCATGAGCTACCAGTGCTCAATGAAGTTATCCATTTTAAGGCTTTATCAAAAAAGGTTTTTTTCCTCCAAGATTTTCTTTATTGAGATTAAGTGATTACATAAATTTCACATTACTGTGGCATAATTATATTTAGCTAAAGTCACAAACACCTTTTAATTTTCACAATGATAATCATCATTATCTTAATCTACTAAACTTATGAACTCTACAAACTTCAGCAATAAAACTATTTCTTCCAAATCAGGTGATATGTACATTTCTTTCCTTTGGCATAGTATCAGCTGTTCCCACTTTCTCTCTCATTCCCTCCTCCCATCACCACACTTGAGTTGCTTAGTTCACTTTCATCAATGTCCAGTGCAGATGATGGGCCCCTCTGCTGCATTTTTTCACCTGCTTTCCACTGATTCTGTACCCTCCTCCTAACTTCCCTCAGATGTGCACATGTATATACCATATATGAGGTAAAGAATATAGTCATTTAAAAATGACATGACAAATTAAGAAGAGGTCCTTTGTTTCCTTGCCTTTGGGGTTCTTTTCAGTCTGTATTTTATGCACCTATGAAGAGGTGCTTGGGTATTACAACTTGGTGTTACTCTTCCAAGAATAATAACCAAGTTTTATTTATGTAAAATTATTTCATTTAAGCCAATTTTTAAAAGGAGGACAGTATATAGGTAATAGTCTCCACACTGGCCTTGAATTGGCATCCTCCTTTCCTCTGCCCCCATTATCCCTATAATTCTATTACAGTCATGTGCCTATGTCTGACATAAAAATATTTTAGCATTCAAAACTTTAAAGACATGGAAAGTGGGTCAAGATGTATTAAGTAAGGAAATTATAAAACATTATAATTTCAATTTTAGTTTAAAAAGCAACATGTTCTGATGGACATAAAATACAAAGGAAACAAGAAGACCATATATAAAAACATTAACTGTAAGCCAGGCACTTGGTGGCTCACACCTGTAATCCTAGCTGTAATCCTGCACCTGTAATCCTAGATCTCAGGAGACTGAGATCTGAGGATGGCAGTTCAAAGCCAGCCAAGGCAGAAAAGTCTGTGAGACTCTCATCTCCAATAATCTACTCAGAAAAAGCATGAAGTGGCACTGTAGCTCAAGTGGTAGAAAGCTAGCCTTGAGAAAAAGAATCTCAGGGACAACACCCTAGTCCTGGGTTCAAGCCCCAGGACTGATACAAAAAATTAAAAAATGTTAACTGTAAATTAATTGCTAGTACAAGTACATCTAATTTTTATTTTATTCTTATTTTGCTTTCTTCCTTTAAACCTTTCCTTCCTTTCTACAACAAACACCCATTACAGTTATAGTTAGGTTTCCTAGAACAGTACCTCTATTCAGCTCAATTTCTTTCTGCTTACATTTTAACAAAGTAGAAAATAACCATGTTCCAAAGTGATACAGAGTGACTTTTTAGTATCATCAGTGTTCTCATGTACCTGATATATATATATATATATATATATATATCCTTTTAATCCACTTTCAAGAATGTAATTACTTACTAGTTTTACTGCTAATGGCCTTCTTATTCAAGTCACCATTATTTCTTGCTTCTTTGTGAAAAAAAAATCTGATTGGCCAACATGTTTTTTTACCAAATTACCCTCAGGTTTTCTCATGTCACACGTCTACTCAGAAATCAGTGGCTTGTCAATTTATCAGAATAAAAGTCTAAGCACTCATTTTCTACTCCAGTCATGTTCTCACTTCAGCATGTGAGAATACTGAATATTTAATTAGTTACTTCTACCTAGCATATGCTACACCCAGACATCTTCAGATTTTTATTCATATCACCTTCTCAATGAGACTTTTCCACTAGTAATCCAACACAATATAGCAAGCATTTCACTTCATTCTTAAGATTTCCTGTTTCATTCTTCTGCTTTTTTCTATTACATCATTTACTGTTACCCAATATAACTAATGATTTATTTGTTTATACCTTTTCTTCAAAACTCGATAAAGACAAAGTTTCACTTTTTTCTTCTCTTATTGCTGCATCCCTACCATCTAAAACATACCTAGCACATAGTAGGTGCTACACACATCCCATTTAATCTGTAAGATTAAAGCCTTAGTTTCTCAATCACAGTAACTTGGTTCGTTTAATGTCATAAAATGGTGTCAACTCCTTTTTTCATTTTCTCCAAGCAATGCCTAGAAACGACTTTACATAGTGCTAGAGAGATGAAGAACAGCTATGTTAAACAATACTGTAGACATATTTTCTCAAGCCCCTAGTAATTTGCCTTCAAAAATGTACCAAAATTGTGTTTTGAGGCTGGGTACAATGAGCCCAGGAGGCCAAGATCTGAGGATCATAGTTTGAAGCCAGCCTGTTCAGAAAAGTCCCAAGTCTCTCCAGTTATCCACTCAAAGACCAAACCACTTCTGTGGTAGACTACAAGCCTTGAGCAAAAGAGCTCAGGGACAGTACCCAGGCCTTGAGATCAAGCTCCATGACCAAAAAAAATAAAATAAATTATGACTTGATTTCACATATCAAAACGACTACAGTTATTAATGATACTAAAAAGTAAGGAATACTATCTAAAACCATACTTTTATTTTTTAACTAAAATATTCAGTTCTAGTCTATGAGACTGGATATAAAACTTTCCTTATGTGTGAACAAAAAACTAGCTAAATGTCATATTACTAGGCACCTGAGTATCTGTTATCCAAAAGATCTTGGAATCTTTTATAAACATCAATCAATGCTATGCAAAGAAAGCTAAGAGGAAAAAGCAATTAGAGACTGTGAATAAATGGAGGCAATCAGAAGAAATACAGTCCATAGTGGCAGGGACACAAGCTAAGCAGGAGGTATGGATAATCTGGGTAAGTGCCATGGAAAAATAAATATCATGATTGGACTTGAGGCAAATGGAAACAGTTCAAATTGGCTTCATATAGTACTGTGAAACATATGATGGCCATATGTCCATTACCAACAAACTGAAGCATGGAAAATAACAAAAGTCAATGCTATGATGGCTGTAAGAACACGCCCAATGCCAGCTCTACCACACCATAGCAGCATAGCTTACTCCAGCTGCCAGGTAAGTTAGCTAAGAAGTCAGAAGCAATCAAAAGAGAATGAGGAAGGACTATGAAGTGTTCACATTCCCTACAGAAGGAAAAGTTAGTATCTACATAACTTAAGTAAAGGTTTAAAAGAAAGCACAGGGAAGGGATGGTAGGGGAAAAACAAAGGAGGAGGCAACAATGCTCGATAGGAAATGTACTCATTATCTTGCTCATGTAACCCCTCTGTACATTATTTTTACAATAAAAACCATACAAAAAAAGTAAAGCACAATTTTTGCCTATACAAAGTTCCAAAAGTATAAATACTTTAGAATTAAACAGAGCAGGATACTGCCCAAATGACAAGTGACTTAAGATACAGAGAACTAAATACTTGAATATGATGTAGTAGCTTACAAATAAAAAATCCCAATCACAGCTGATAAAAAGAAGTGCTTACGCAAAAGTCACAAAGGATCATTAACACAGAAAAGCAAAAGCTTTAAAAAAAAATAAACTATTCTTTTAAAAGTTACCATCTCAGAACCTTTTCAACCAATCAAAACCCACTTAGAGCCCAGGTGCCTATAATCCTAGCTATCCAGGAGACAGAGATCTGAGGATCGAAGGTTGAAGCCATTCTGGGCAAGAAAGTCCACAAGACTCGTATCTCCAATTAATTAAAAAAAAAAAAAATAAGTAGAGCTATGGCTCAAGTGGTAGAGCACTCATCTTGAGCAAAAAAGCTCAGGAACATTGCCGAGGCCCTGAGCACCTGCGTAAAAGCCCCAGGATTTAAAAAAAAAAAAAAAACAATCCCAGCTAGATGATCTATCTAAAAGTAATCTCAGCAATGATGCCGAAATATATGCAGTAGTTGTTGTCATTCACTGAAATATATAGTAATAAAATCCAGCAGTTAAAAGCACATAACTACTATATGTAAATATCAATGTCATTCTTGTTTCAACCTGACTTCCCATTCTACTCCTTAGCCCCCAAACTTGAAACCAACTACAATTTCTTGAGTAGCTGGAGTGTGGTTAAAGAAAGGAAGTTATGCTTGTTTGTATGGAATCTGCCATTTCCTCTCTGCCAAAACACTTGTTTAAAAAGTCATGTAATATTTCTATTAAATTGTAAATGCAGCCGACAAGGAAATGGCCTACTGGCAGTGTATTACCTTTGTGGCAGTGCCAATGGGCCTACAGCAAAAATAGTGCACATGATAATTTCAACATGCATTCCCAAGAAACAAAATTGTGCTTTACATAAATACCACAGAACCTGAGTGAGATCCAGAAAAAGCAAGGGAAATTTGCCCAAGCTTTCATGCTTGCCTATATCAATTGTATGTCATAACTAAAGCAAAATAGAAAAGCATCAACATATGTTCAAGAAGCTTGTGAAGTTAGATCATATAACCCTGGGAAAACTATTGCAACTTAAATCTGTGTATTTCTTGTTAACCACTGTAACAACTCACTAATAAAAACTAAGAAAAACTGTGGGTATCAAATGAACCAAAATGTACTAACTACATACAAGTCCTTAAAGTTCATAATGCAACTTATTAACAGTAACATATGTTCAGTCTAAACCACAATTGTTATGTTAAATTACTTCTTCCTTTTATATCATTCATTTGATTACAGAATTTAAGACATTCACAAGACTTCCAATTAAAATGGTGACCTTCAGTTTATAAGTCACTTGCTACAATGCTTACAACTTCATCTCTGATCATTTATTCTTTACCTTTCATTACAGAACACAACTATATGCAATTACACTCTTTAACTCATCCCACATGCAATGAAGATGACTCTATTCATGAGTTAAAATTATGCTGGGACTGAAATGTAACTCAGTGATAGAGTACATGCCTAGCATGAGCAAGCATGAACCAGAGTTCAGATCCTCAGCACCAACATGTACATAAACACATACACAAAATCTGTTATCCTACTCTAATGGTGACTCTATGATTAACACATACAATTGAAGACAACTGAATTTAAATTAAAATTTATCTTAAGTACGTATTGTCTATATTCATGCTTTTAAAAATGTTTGTCTAGGCATAATTTCAAAAGGCAAGTTCGACAGGAGCATTCTTAAAAAAAACTGCAAATTTTCAAGTATTATACATTTGAATACTTGCTGCCAACATACCTTACAATCTTCCAAACCCCACACACCTATGAATAAATAAATAGTAGTATACATCTCTAGCATAAACACTTACTCTAACAAAATGAAGTCTATAATAGAAAATATAGTAACACCATACAACTGCTTTGAAGAACATAAATCTTTATTCCATTAGCAAATCAAGCCTACTGTATCCAGAGAGAGAAAAATGTATCTTAGTCCTCACAGGTCAATCAATAATTCCATGAAGATGCTTACACTAATCTACTTTCTAACCTATACTCCCCCAAATAATAAAATAAGATGAAATGAAAAGAAAAATATGAATTGTATCCATTTCAATTTAAATAAATAAATTGTTCTAAATAAGATTAAAAGTTAAAGGGCAAGACATAAGGGAAGTATTTTTACGCCTTTCAAGTTGTATTTGATTAGCATATCATTACTTTCATTTTTTTAGTTTATTTAACTGGTTTTTATTCAAAGTAATATGTGCATTTATTATTTTAAGAAAAAGAATCTGAGTTTGCCAGATTTCAATATTAATAGAAATATCTTTTGAGATAGAGTACATAGTCAACAAAAAAATATTGGATCCTCTTTATGTATAAGCCATTCTACTAAGTTTAATTAAGATAAAAGATGAAAATCACTTGGATCCAAAATTCACATTCAGTTGGAAAAAATAAGACAAATGTATCCAAAAACTGTAAGAATGCATCAAAAGTTAAAAAGTAGGACAGGGAGAATGTGGCTTATTGGCAGAATGCTTGCCTAGTATCATGAAGCCCTGTGTTCAATTCCTCAGTACCACATAAACAGAAAAGTGGCACCATGGCCCAAGTGTTAGAATGAACAACAGAAGCACAGGGACAGTGCCCAGGTCCTCAGTTCAAGCGCCAGGACTGGCAAAAAGAAAAAAAGTTAAAAACTATACTAAAAAGTTACAGATAAGAGAATTCAGGGAAAGAAAATATTTTTAAATTACTGAACTTTAAGAACTTCTGATACTAACTGGACTTATCTAAAGTACAATGTACACAGGAGGAAGGGGGAAGATAACAAAAGTCATATACATTTATATTTGCTGATTCCAGATTAAAATAAAGAATTAAAATATACTGTGAGAAATAGCAAACAAAATTAAAAATCTAACAAGAAATCTTCTTAAAGGACATAGATATTATGATTATTATTGAGAACTATAATTCTCTGCCATCTTTGGTCAAATAATCCTTATTAATAGGAGCCATTATTTTCAATGAAAACTATAAATTATTTTACCAGAAAAAATACACTTAAAAATAACCAATAATTAAGTACAACTTCAATGAGACAACTAACTGAACTCTCTTCCCCAGAAAAAAATTCATACTGTCTTCTTAGGAATCATGGTTTCCTTCACTGGGCTAAGCTATAAGTAAAATGAAAGTAAAAAAAAAAATCTATCACCATTAGAAAAGGGAGAAAATGTATCTTTGTCCTCAAGGGTCATTATTTTCATACTATTTCTAATAAAGGCTGCAGAAGTCATCTCAGAAGCCATCAGCAAGGATTTCATAGTTTTTAGCAACTTCCCTTGGCAAACATATGAATAACTCTGAGGCAGGTTCAGAAACAGAACAGTAATATCTTTGGGTATTATGTAAGGTAACAAGCCCTCCACTATCTTTTTGGGCTCCCACGAGAAAGACTTGGAAAAAATTATATTAAGTGAAGTAAGCCAGGCCCAAAGAAACATAGGTCCCATGGTTTCCCTTATTTGCAATAACTAGTATATGTCTGAG
>NW_012267233.1:12040433-12064478 GCF_000151885.1 Dipodomys ordii | reverse complement strand
GAATAAAAATTAAAAATTAAAAAATAGAAGTTCTGTAAGAGAAGATGGCAAATATTATGAAATAGCTACTGAAAAGTAACTGGATAATGCTACTAAATATTACTTCAATGTGTTATTTTTCTGTACATATTACCCATATACTTATTGGATCATTATAAACAACCACATGAAGCAAGAAGATGAGGGGTCATTATAGCTAGCTCACAGTCAAGAAAACTGATTGAGGACTCAAAAATCTCACACACCAGGTTACATCACTACTTAGCAACAACAGAATTATTCTGGCAAAGGAAAAATTCAGATTTCCAAAGCCAAGGTCAATGACTTTTTTTTTTTAGGTGTCCGGTCATGGGGCCTGAACTCTGGGCCTGGGTGCTGTCCCTCAGCTCTTCAGCTCAAGGCTAGTGCTCTACCACTTGAGCCACAGCGCCACTTCCGGCTTTTTTCTTTTTGCTTATGTGGTGCTGAGGAATCGAACCCAGGGCCTCAGGCTTGCAAGGCAAGCGCTATACCACTGAGCCACCTTCCCAGCCCCTTTGAAGTATATAAAGTATATACTTACTTTATATACTTTATATTATTATATATAATTTATATAAAGTATATAATTCTTGATCTACAAATTAATTTTCCTTTATTTTTGTTGGCTGTGGGGCTTGAACTCAGGGGTAGGGAGTTGGTCCTGAGCTTCTTTGTGCTCAAAGCTAGCACTCTACCACTTGAGCCACAGTGCCCCTTCCAGTTTTTAAGTAGTTAATTGGAGATAAGAGTCTCACAGGGACTTTTTTGCACAGGCCGCTCTGAACTGCAATTCTCAGATCTCAACCTACTGAGTAGCTAGGATTATAGGCTTGAGACACCAGTGCCCGGCTTACAAATTAAAATTTTAAACCATTACTGAGTCATAAAAGAAAACAAATGAATTTTCACCATCAAGTTTTTAATGAGAGAATAAAACACGACAGAAGAAAATACTGTAATGGAATAGAAAGCAGAGTACTCCAAGAACTGCTCCATCTATTATTTTGTTTCAGTTGTATGTATGCATGTTCATAATACATCACAATGTGCAATATGTTTTATTCTATGGGTAATAATCAAAAAGCTGAAATGTAAATAACTTCTTGCAATAATTTATAAATCAATTATTTCCTTTAAACTACTTCACAGTAATATAGAAAAAAATGTTGGACTGTTCAGAATTCCACATTAAAATCTTACAGATGGACTATAGTATAATTCTCAATAACTCTTGCCCTAAGTACTATTTAATGAAACTATGTCTCCAAAACTATAATTTGTATTTATGTAATTTGTATGTCAATAGGAAAATGATTGCTTCCTCAATATTTACTAAACTAATCCTGCTTTCAGAGAATTTGGCAATAACAGGTTTGAAACCTCAAGGGGAACCCTAGTAGATTCAATCAAAAGAAGTTGAAATCTTTTTTATGCAGCTTTCCTTCTTGTTCATGTCTTCCAGAATACACTATTCTGGATGAAAAATTTGGTGAAAATGTCACTATAATAAGCCATCACCCCCAGTTGAGAAGCTGGAATTCCTTATCCCTACCATATGTATCAGAACCATACACCAGAACACTACTTTTCAAGTAGAGTAAGAAACAAAACCATACATACTGAAGGTAATAATAGAATTCTCCGACAGTTCCGTTTTTCCCATTCCTCTGGATCCATGTCTAACTAATCCCAAAATACCATTAAGAGAATAGACTGTTGAGCTATCACTTAAATGGTCCATCAAGAAAATATAGAGAAGCAGAAAGGAACTGTGGAATAAACAGTAAGGCAAGTGGAAAGAAAGCTGAAGATGGAAAGAGAACAAATGTGGGATGAGTGTCCTTGTTAGGGGACAAAATAATCACCTAAAAATAGTGAAAAGAGGGAAAAAAATGGAACATACTAGTTTCCACTTATCTACATGGACTTCTTCCAGTACTCCTAGTAGATGCTTGAAACTGTGAATAATACTAGTACCACGCGCTCTCTACACATACTGTGCAATTGCAATACCTATATACTTATGATAAAATTTAACCTAGACAATAGACACAGAAACAATAAAATATAATGTTTAACACACAATGGGTAAAAGTTCTATGAATGTAATCTTTTTTATTTTTTTGGGGTCCGGTCGTGGGACCTGAACTCTGGGCCTGGCTGTCCCTCAGCTCTTCAGCTCAAGGCTAGCGCTCTACCACTTGAGCCACAGTGCCACTTCTGGCTTTTTTTTTCTTTTTGCTTATGTGGTGCTGGGGAATCGAACGCAGGGCCTCATGCATGCAAGGCAAGCGCTCTACCACTGAGCCACCTTCCCAGCCCCTGAATGTGATCTTTTCCTCAAAATATCTTTGTATATTATGCTCAACCCTTCTTGTGATGATGTCTGTTTCATGAAATGAAGTGAGATGAATGAAAAACACTATGATTTAAAGGCAGGCTTCTAAGTAAAGGCCACTTTAAGACAGCACTGTAATACCTCACAGTCAACCTGTGAACCTACTAAGTGACCACCAGACATATATGAAAGTCAGTATATGCTGGACAAAGAGATGATTTACAATCAGGTAAGAATGTGTGAGATTTCATCATACTATTAAAAATGAGTCGCAATGTAAGTATTATGGATTATTTCCAGAACTTTCCATTTATTCTTTTCAGGAGGTAATTTTTAACTGTGGGTAACTACAACCATGGAAAGTAAAACTTCAGTGTAATGAAAAAATAATAAAAGTCTTCTTTATAGCCATATGACTGATGACAATATAAGTATAGATGTATAATGTATATACTTGAAGTAGTTACAGTGTATAGACACATAAACAATTGGACATTTACCTATCTTTTTCTCACCACAAAACAGGAAGCTAAATAGTTCTAGCATTGCAAGGCTAGTTATCTCTCAACTGGAAGGCCCAAGACTGCAGTGAACATGGCTTCCCTGCTTATACTATTTCCTCTAAGTCCAACATACACAATAAGTATATATTTGTAGATGAAAATAAAGGAGAAAGGAGGTTTAAAAAAATACATAAAAACAATTCCAGGACTATTCCTTAAAAAGCAAATATCCAGCCAGGTCAAACAGTACATATCTGTGATCCCAGTTATGTAGCAGGCATACAATGTAGGAGGATCGCTGGGATGTAGCTCAGTGGCAAAGCGCTTGCCTAGCAACGCAACGTCCTGGGTTCGATCCCCAGTACCAAAAAAAAAAAAAAAAAAAAAAAAAAAAAAAAAAGAATCTCACAATGTAGGAGGATCAAGGTTGAAGATCACCCCAGACAAAAAGTTAAGACCTATCTAAAATAGAAATAACTAAAGCATAAATTAGCAAGCATAAATAAGGCACAGTTCAAATGCCAGCCCTGAAAAAAAAAAAAAAAGCAAACATCCATATCTTGATGGCATTTAGTTTTTCTAACTCCAACATAAAGAGGAGATGTCTCAAACTGATGTTCAGGTCAAACTCACTGCCTATTAGAATATGTATATCTTTTATTTTAATATTAATAGTGAATCAAAAATATTCTAATATTAATAATTAAATCTTGCATGCTGATAACATTTAATGGCATTCAGGGGTATATATTCTTCTCACAAATAAGGGATTCATTTAAAAATTTTGGGGGAGAGGTGCCAGTCCTGGGACATGAACTCAGGGCCTGGTCACTGTCCCTGAGCATTTTTTTTGCTCAGGGCTATCACTTCTACCACTTGAGTCAACGCTCCATTTTCCAGGTGTTGAGGGGACACACAGAGTTTCAATTTGCAATCACAAAACTGCTTTGGAAAATTAACATTGCTGGGAGGTACAGAACAATGTAAATGTACCTAATGTCAATGATGTAATTTCAAATGCTTACAATGATAAATTTTATATATTCATCATTAATCTTAATTATAATTCTTAAATTATATATACATCATTTGTATATATTTTGGTATAAAAAACATATCTCAGTTGGTTCAATGTTGATTCCCCCAGACAAAAAATTTCTTCTCATCCTAATCTTCAGAACCTAATATGCAACCTTATTGGGGAAATGAATCTTTGTAAATATAATTATGTATCTTGAAAGAAAGATGATTTGAGAGGACATTAAATCCAATAACAAGTGTCTATATAAGAGAAAAGCAAGCCGGGCACTGGTGGCTCATGCCTATAATCCTAGCTACTCAGGAGGCTGAGATCTGAGGATGGCACTTCAAAGCCAGCCCAGGCAGGAAATTCCTGAAACGCTTATCTCCAATAAACCACTCAGAAAACCAGAAGTGGTGCTGTGGCTCAGTGGTAGAGTGCTAGCATTAAGCTGAAGAGCTGAGGGCAGTGCCCAAGCCCAGAGTTCAAGCCCCATGATCGACAAAAAGAGAGAAAGAGAGAGAGAGAAAAGCAAAGAAAATTTGGAGAAAAGGGAAACAATAAAATAAACAATAAAAAAGAAACAATAAATAAAGTAAACAATAAACAGCACAATGTTCTGAAGATATAGAGAGAAGCAGAACTTGATACAATTACAATCCAAAGAAAGCAAAGGACTGCCAGAAGAAGCATAGAACAGATTCTTCCTTAGATCCTTCAAAGGAAGTATAGTATTGACTATACCATGATTTCAGATTTCTGGCCTTGAAAACAGAATTAAAACACCATTCCAACTATCTAACAAGCCCTACAGATTGAAACTAGGGAAAGGAAGGTGTATAAGGGGTGTGGGATATTACTAAACTTCTAGAAACTCTCACCCAAACTATTAATAGTGAGGAGGAAGGAGATCACAGATTCTTTTCTCTTCTTTGGTACTGACTTTTTATTTTTTAGTTATTTAAAAACTGAACAATCAGTATTTACTCCACATATGTGAATATTAACTAATTTTATATCTATCTTTGTTTTTAACAAAATTATGCTGATCAAGAAGTATACTTGGGGCCGGCCCGACCGACAGCCTTCAGTGCCAACCGACAGTAAACACTACCTAACTTTTGCACGGTGGACCTCAGCCCCGGCTCATCGTCTGCTTGCAGCGGCCATCGTCTGCTTGCAGCGGCGAGGCGGACCGGGGAGACTGTGCCAGAGGGACGGGGAGACTGTGCCGAGCGCGCGCAGTGCTGGGTGGCTCACTCACTCGGCTTTGACGTCGGCGTGTGTGGTGTGAAGCGCCCAATGCAGCCGGGCGCCGTGGCTCACGCCTGCCATCCTAGCTACTCAGGAGGCTGAGAGCTGAGGATTGCGGTTCAAAGCCAGCCCGGGCAGGAGAGACCGTGAGACTCTCCAATGAACCACCAGGAACCCGGAAGTGGTGGGTGGCTCAAAGTAGTGGAGAACCATGACCTACAAAACAAAGCAACACCAACAAAAGGCAGGATTCCAAAGTACCAGAATTTAAGCTAGTATGGGATCTCCTGCCATGAAGTCTGTATTAGTAGAGGGCTAGAGACCTGTCTCACTGGTTTTGTTTTTTTATTTGGAGGGGCGGCGGGGGAGTTGGAGCTTGAACTTGGCCTGATACTCTGCATCTAGCTGTTACTAGACTACTAAGCACAAAATGAGGAAGGAAGCAAAATACAGCAAATAAAGAAAAGGGCAAGAAACACGGCACATCTCTCCAAAATAACCTTAAAATATTAATGGGCTCAATTTCCTAACCAAAGTAGATTGGATCAAAAACAAAGACCTATACATTTGTTGTCTCAAAGAGAATCACCTCACAGTCAAAGATAAAACCAAATTCTAGGTGAAGGGATGGAAAAAGATCTTTCATGCAAATACAATGTGCACGAAGGCAGGAGTAGACATATTGATGTCTCACAAATTCAGCTTTTGATTAGAATTAGTATGATGAGACAAGGTAGGCCATTCCATAGTAATAAAGGGAATGATCCATGAAAAGGAAATCACAGTGGTCAATATCTACGCACCAAATAAAAGAGCACTAAAATATGTTAAACAAATACTGTGGGACTTACAGAACATGAGAGACATAACACAATAACAATGGGAGATTTTAATACCTGGCTCTTACTAAAGGATATGTCAACCAAACAAAACATAAGCAATGAAGCCTCTGAAATAAATGACTCTTTAACCCAAATGTATTTATCAGGTATCTACAGAGTATTCCAACCAACAACAACCTGATTCAAATTCTTCTCAGCAGCCCATGGAATATTCTCCAAAATATATCATGTCATAGAAAACATAGACAACCTAAGCAAATACAAGAGATTGAGAATACTCCTTCCATTCCATCTGACCACAGTGGAATCAAACTAGTTGTCAACAACAAAGCATATTGCAGAAACACTCCAACACATGGAGACTGAATAACATAACACTGAAAAACATGGGCCAGAGAAGAAATTAAGGAAGAAACTAAAAAGTGCTTACAATTCAATGAAAATAAAAACACATCACAATGAAACCTCTAGGATATAGCAAAAACAGTGCTGAGAAGAAAGTTTATAGCTCTAACTGCACATATAAAGAAAACAGAAATAGCTCAAGTAAATAATCTCATGATACAACTAAAATTGCAAACAAAACAAGAACAAACAAACCCCAAACTACTAGATGGAGAGAGATAGCAAAGATTAGGGCAGAAATTAATGAAATTGACACTTTAAAAAACTATACCTAAAATCAAGGAAACTAAAAGCTGGTTCTTTGAAAAAAATTAATAAAATTGACAGACCATTAGCAAGAATGACAAAGAAGAGACAAGACTGAAATCAATAAAATCATAGATGTTACAGGAAATATTACAACAAACATCCAAGAAAGCCAAGTGATTATAAAGGACTATTTCAAACTCTATACTCAAAAAAAAAAAAATCTAGCAGAAATGGACAAATTTCTTGACACATACCAACTGCCTAAAATGAACCAAGAAGATATAAACCACTCATACAAGGCAACAACACTCAACGAGATTGAGGAAGTACCAGAAGTCTTCCAACAAGGAAAAATCCAGGCCCAGATGGATTCACCGCTAAATGAACAAATACCAATATTCCTCAAGATTTTTCTGTAAAACAGAAAGAAGGTGCAATTCTGAACTCATTCTATGAAGCCAATGCCACATTAATGCTAAAACAAGGTAAGGATCCAACAACAAAAAAAAGAGAACTACAGACCAACTTAACTGATGAACACAGATACAAAGCCCTTCCATAAAATACTAGCCAACAGAATCCAGAAACATATTTTAAAAAATCATACATTGTGACCAAGCGGGATTCATCCCACAGATAGATGCAAAGCTGGTTTAGCAGATGCAAATCAATATATGTAATTCATCACATCAACACAGCCAAAGCCACACGACCATCTCAATAAATGAAGACAAAGCCTTTGATAAAATACAACATCCATTCACTTAAAAGATTTGGAGAAGCTAGAAATAAGAGGAATATTTCTTTAAATAATAAAGGTTATATATGACAGACGAAATAGCCAATATTATACTGAACAGGGAAAAACTAAAATCATTTCCCCTAAATTAAGGAACAGGACAAGGATGTCCACTCTCTCCACTCCTATTCAATATAGTTTTGGAATTCCTAGCCAAAACAATAAGGCAAGAAAAGGACATAAAAGAGATTCACATAGGGAAAGAAGAAATCAAACTATGCTTCTTTGTAGATGACATGATCTTATACATAAATGACCCAAAAAACTGCATCCTCAGGCTCCTAGAACTCATCAACCACTTTGGCAAAATAGCAGGATACAAAATTAATCCACAAAAATCAATAGCCTTTCTATATGCCAACAATGTATCAGCAGAAAGGGAAATCATGAAAACAACCCCACTTGCAGTGGCCTCAACCAAAATAAAATAGCTAGGAATTAACCCAGGCAGGCTTTATAACCAACTATTTAAAAGATATTTCTAGAGAATACTATAAGAATATGAAGAAATCAAAGAGGACACTAGGAAATGGAAAGACCTTCCATGTTCACGGATAGGTAGAATCAATATTGTGAAAATGGCCCATACTGACATACAAATTCAATGTAATCCCCCATCAAAATCCCATTGACATTCTGTACTGATAGAGAAAACAACCCAAAAATTCATATGGAACAACAATAGATCTAGAATAGCCAAAAGCTATCCTAGGCACAAAAAACCAATGCAGGTAGTAGCACAATACCAGACCTCAAACTCTACTACAGAGCTATAATAACAAAAACAGCTTGGTAGTGGCACAAAAATAGACCCGAAGATCAGTGTACAAGATTAGAAGCCATACACTTACAGTATTTGATATTTGATAAAGGAGCCTAAGGTATACAGTGGGGGAAAAAACAGCTTCTTCCATAGTTGGTGTTGGGAAAACTGGGCAGACATATATAGAAAACTAAAAGTGGATCCCTGTTTGTCACTATAAACTACTATTAATTCAAAGTGGATCAAAGAATTCAATGTCAGACCCAAAAATTTGAACTACTGCAGAGAGTAGGAGAAACATTAGAATTTATTGGTATAGGTAGAAAGTTCTTGAAAAGATTCCCAGGGGCACAACAGATAAGACAGAAACTTGACAAGTAGGACTACATCAAGACAGCCAACAGACTAGGAGAAGATCATTATCAACAATATATCAGATAAAGGACTAATATCCAATATATACAAGGAGCTCAAAAAACTAACCTCTCCCAAATCTAATAAACCAATCACTAAATGAGCAAGAGAGCTAAGGAGAAACTTCTCAGAAGACATAAGAATGGCAAAGAAACACAAGAGGAAATGCTAATCATCCCTAGCCATAAAGGAGATGCAAATCAAAACAAGTCTTAGATTCCATCTCAGCCCAGTTAGACTGGCCAACATTGTGAATTCGAACAACAAATCCTGGCAAGGATGCAGGGCAAAAGGAACCCTACTGCACTTTTGGTGGAAATATAAACTAGTACAACCACAGCAGTCTGGCAATTACTCAAAAAACTAAATATAGATCTTCCCTATGACCTAGCTATATCAATCCTGGTCATCTACCCAGAACATCATGAGCCAGGATATAATATAATCACCTGCATAACCATGTTCATTGCTACACTATTCACAATAGTAAAAAATTGAAAACACCCCAGATACCCCACAATATATGAGTGGATCCAAAAAATGTGGTAGCTACACACAATGAAATTTTACACAGCCATTAGACTAGAATAAAATAATCTGCAGGAAAATGGGTGGAACTAGAACAAATCATATTAAGTGAGGTAAGTCAATCTCAGAGAGACAACTGGTACATGTTTATTCTAATATGTGGTTATTAAATCTAAAATACACTGGGATATAATAAATTATACAGGAAAATATATATATGTATGTATATATACATATATATATATGTATATATATATAGTTGTGAGACCAAAAGAGAATACTCTTGGAAGAGAATCTTGTAGGTGCAATGCATAAGTGCCTCTCCATATTTATATAAAATAATATACATATCAAAAACAAGATATGGAAATGTGAGATCTCCTTTTTTTCAGTTTCTTATTTTTTTATGATTCTGTTTTCTTTATGTATGTGTATTCAAGTGCCTATCTTCAGGGGGCTGGGGGAAGGGTACAGAACTCTGGGAAAAGGGGGAAAAGGACACTGACTAAAGTGAACTATACAACTCATAGGTGGAGGTGGGAGGAAAGGATTCAGAGAAATTGAGGAGACAGAAGACATTGTATGAAAGGAAATGCACTCATTACCTGACTCATGCAATTGTAAAGCAAGGCATTCTAGGATGTACATATATGTCTGTGTGTTTAACTACTTTCAGGCATACTTTTACTATTTCATAGATTCTTGTAGTAGGGACCACATAGTATAATTCTCTGCTATCTGTTAGAGACTAACACATAGTAAAATTTAATATGCTGAACTATTTATTTTGAAAATTAAGATTAACAAAGGAGATGAGTGTAGTTGCTCAAAACTATCATTCTAGCTTTATGTTAAGTGTAAATAGGAGGATCACAGTACAGTCAGTTAGGAATTTTAAAATAAGCTATTTCTAAATTAGCCAGTCAGCTATTTTAAAAAAAATAGCTAAAGCAATAGGGCTGGAAGCAAGTGATAAATTATCTGTCTACCGAACACAAAGCTAAGTTCAATTCCTAGTATCATCCCCCACTACAAAAAAAAAAAAAAAAAGATTTACAGAAACAGTAGAATCACAATAATGTAAGAACTCAAATTACTTCAATCAAATACCAGTTCTAGGTTGCCTGAGATAACTTAATAAACCTCACATTCACATCCTTATTTGAGGATCATCCTTATAAAATACTAAAAATAGAAAACTAATAATCATAAAAGAAATGAGAAATTTTGTTGCTATTTTCATGTCTACCTTGCAATTTTTCATGTTATTTTTTATGTTTTCTTTATTTTTCATAATGAAATTTATATTTAGGGATTTATAAGGAGCATAACATATACTTATTTTTTTTTTTTTTTTGCAGTTGTGGGGCTTGAACTCTGGGCCTGGGCGCTGTCCCTCAGCTCTTCAGCTCAAGGCGAGCGCTCTACCACTTGAGCTACAGCGCCACTTCCGGTTTTCTAGTGGTTTACTGGAGATAGGAGTCTCACAGTCTTTCCTGCCCGGGCTGGCTTTGAACTGCGATCCTCAGATCTCAGCCTCCTGAGTAGCTAGGATTACAGGCGTGAGCCACCAGCGCCCGTCGCATAACATATACTTATAACTGTAGTATTGAAACTAATACCTCTATAAAGCTCTCTATATAGTCTAGATTTTGAAGTATTTTCAGGATAATATTCTGTTAATTATATATTTTAATGCCTAAATAGCATTATAAGATTAGCCATAATTTCAACTTATTCCTCTTCCAGGATATTCTAAAATATTGCACTTTTCTCTCTCTTCTATTTATACATGCCAGTCACTCTTATCATCTCTTTTCTATAAATACCTATAAACCCTAAACACATATATATTCCGATCCTTCCTGAGATAACTATAGCCACTAGAGGGCAATATATTTACAAAGAAAAATGTTCTTTAGTATGACAGAGGCTCACGTACTAATAAATCTAAAACCTTAAAACAAAGAAAATAAGACTTAATTCAAATTCACAAATTAATCCTGGAAAAGGACTCCACAGAAGCATACAATGGTATAAAAAAACGGAATCCTATTTTCTAAAAAAGTAATTGTTAAACATACTTAATTATCTTAAAGGTAAATAAATAGTAATATTAGAAATAGGATTCTTTAATATCAGCCTCAGATAAAGAAGGAAAAGAAAGAAAAACAAAAAGAAAAATGAGAACTGAAGTATTTAATTCTTCCATATTCACACTGAGAAAACAAAAAACTAAAAGAACAAAGAGAGTTTAGCAACTCTTCTTCTGAAAAGCAAGGATTTTATATGTATTTTAGGTGGAAGAAAAAATGGCAATTAAAGAGATAAACAGAGACTTCAGTTCTTTTCTCAAAATTAAGAATGCAAAGGAAAGAAATATTAATAGCTACTAATATCTGACAGAAAGCTTTCCTGTTTTTTGCACAGAATCTAATTCAAATTATTTTTCAAATTGTTTTATTTTTTAAGGTGATGTACAGAAGGGTTACAGTTACATAAGTAAGGTACTGAGTACATTTCTTTTTGAATATTGTTACCTTACCCCATCCTTCATTTTTCTAATTTTCCGCTCCTTCTTACTACCCCACCCCCAAGTTGTAAAGTTCATTTCCAATATAGTGCCTAGTGCCCTGTTGCACTGGTTCACCCTTTGTCGTTTGTCTCACCATTTTGTTGTTCTTCTTCCCTTCCCCAAATCAGATAAACATAGATACAAGACAAAGGGTACCAAAATCAACACAGTCACAACAGCGGATAAACAAAAGAAATAAAAAGAATAAAGAAATACTTTTATACCATACATTATAACAATAAAAAAACCAACTCTTGGCATTCATTTCGATTTGGTCGTATATACATAGCTATTGGGTTATTGTGATTCTCTGCTAGGACTATCATAGACATATACTAATTATTACAAATGAGAGAAACTATGGAGCCTATGTTTCTTTGGGCCTGGCTTATTTCACTTAATTCTATTTCCTTATTTTCTTTCTGATGGAAGAATGGAATTGCATTTGGGTACACATACCACATTTTCTTGATCCATTTATGTACTAAGGGATATCTGGGTTGGTTCCTTATCTTAGTGATGGTCAATAAGGCTGCAATGAACATAGTTGTGCTGGTAATTTTAGTGTGGCCTTGTTTGTGGTCATTTAGGTAAATGCCCAGTAGGATTGCTGGATCATAGGATAGCTCTATGTTTAGTCTTTTGAAGACTTCTATACTGCTTTCCAGAGTGGTTGAAACAGTTTAAATTCCCACCAACAGTGTAGTAGCATTGCCTTTTGGCCACATCCCCACCAGCATCTACTATTATTTGTTTTCTTGATAATGGCCATTCTTAACAGGGGTGAGATGTAATCTCAATGTACTTTTAATGTGCATTTCTTTTGTGGTAAGAGATGTTGGACATTTCTTCATGTGTCTACTGGCTAATCTTATTTCCTATCCAAAGAAGTCTATTTTTAAATCTTTAGCCCATTTATTAATGGGGTAGTTGTTTAAGGATTTGTTATTGGGGGGGGGTTAATTTTTTGAGTTCTATTTGTATTTTTGAGATGAAGGCCTTGTCTGTTGTATAGATAGTGAAGATCTTCTCCCAATCTGTGGTCTATTTATCTTTCTAGCTGTGTCCTTTGCAGAAGCTCTGCAGTTTAATGCAATCCCATTTATTCAGCTTTTCTTTGAGTTGTTGTGTTTTTAGACCTTGATTTAGGAAGTTTTGACCTGTGCCAAGAAGCCCTAATATATTCCTTATCCCTTCTGTAACATTCTGAGGGCATCTGCTCTTACCTCAAGGTCTTTGATCCATTTGGATTCTGGTGCAAGGTGATATATAAAGATCTAACTTCATTTTTCTACATGTGTATAGCTAATTCTGCCAGCACCATTTGTTGAAGATGCTGTCCTTCTTCCATCTAATGATTTTGGCTCCCTTATCAAAGATTAGGTGGCCATAGGACTGTAGGATTATTTCTGGGTCTTTAATTCTATTTCAATGGTCCTACGGCCTGTTCATGTACCAGTACCAAGCTGTTTTTATAACTACAGCTTTATAATAAGAGTTTGAAGTTTGGTATTGATATTTCTCCAACACTGTTTTTCCTGCTAAGGATTGTTTTTGCTATTCAGGATCTTCTATTATTTCATATACGTTTTTGAGTTGCTTCTTCTATTTCTCAAATGAACTTATTTTATATTTAGTTACTCTGATATTATGACACTTGAACATTTAAAATGTCAACAATTTTAGGAAAAATTTTCTTACCCTCATTGGATGTATATCTGCATAAGGAGGTTTTCCTTCAGCCATTTCTATCGAAGTAATGCCAAGAGACCAGATGTCAGCAACACAGTTATAGCCTATTTCTTGAATTACCTCAGGAGCCATCCAGAATGGAGTTCCTATCACAGTATTGCGTTTTGCCATTGTATCCTGCATTAACATTACACAGACATAACTACCACAAAAACCCAACACATTTACAAACATTAAAATACATGTTAAACCATCATATACTACAGATCCCATTGGAAATTTACTATTTTCCCAACTTAGACTAGTTTAACACAACATATTTAGGACTTTTTAATTCTGAAGTAATCCAATCCACAGTATTTACTTCACAATAAAGACAGTTATTAAAGATAGCACTGCAATAAAATTTAAAAACCAATGTGCTTAGGACAACCAATGCAGCTCACTTTCAGAAAATTTAAGTAATGTGAAGATAAGATGTACTTTCACATTCAATCATTCTTAAATAGTAAATTTTTAAAAAATGATAACATATTTGGTTCAATTATAATTTCTTTTCCAAAAGAGTAATAAAAAAAACTATTCCCAAATAGTCCCAAAAGTTATCAAACAGATAAGCAAACAGTCAAAAATGTTTCCAAAATTATTAGCCTAAACTTACTGTTAGTTGGCCAGCCACTCCAAAATCTGCCAGTTTTGCATGTCCTTCTGTATTGAGAAGAATATTTCCAGCTTTTATATCTCTGTGTATTTTTCTCATAAAGTGCAAATATTCTAATCCTTTCAATGTAGATTTTAGAATGGTTGCAATTTCATCTTCTGTTAACTGGAAAGGAATATTTACAAAACCATATTAAAATACCATGTTACATAAACTCTTGTATAGCAAACACAACAAATACTTCTTTCCAATAGCTAGTAAATCTCTACAAAAAGACTAAAGAGTAAATAATCAAGAGCTTCTTTTCCGCTTCCACAAAACATTTTAATGATGAGAAAACCATGTCTTTTCTTGAAAATTACCAATGTCACTCAAAAAGCAGAGAAGATAACCCAAGAATCAGGACAATCATAAGGCATCACTATTTACCACGGTATCTTACACTTAGGTGTCACTATTATATGTCATGAAAAAAAAGAGAGAGAATTCAGACTCTTTCCTACACTGCCCACAATTCATTCAGAAAAAGAAAACCAACAATGTTAACATGAAGGAATACAAACAAAAGAGGTGATGTGCCACTAGTGTCACTCTTCTTGCTTCCAGCCAGGTTAACCCTAATCCACCTAAGTCTTACATAACAATAAAAATACAAAAATGAAGATTAGGAGTGCTTAGCAAAATGGGAACACAACAGCAGAAGAAGAAATAGGGGAGTGAGAGAATATGGTTGGAAAAGGAACATTTCCAACTGTTACAGCAATATAGCCATTGCAATCTATACAAAACATTACAACTAAGGATTTTACATATTCATTTATTATGAAAATCCCATAAATAATATGATCTTGTAAAGTAGTAAAAAATAAATATTTGGTCTGCTTTCCATTACAATAGATCCTACAACCTTTGTGATTTGCTGAATGATAGGATGCTATTTTTAAAATCACTCATAATATAACCTTTTCAACTACATTGAAGTTTATGGTAATGAAGTGATACTTGTGGGGGACTCTACATAATTTCAGGATAAAAACTGTCAGAGCCTGGGAAGGTGGCTCAGTGATACAGTGCTTGCCTCGCATACATGACGCCCTGGATACAATTCTTCAGCACCACATAAGCAGAAAAAGCCGGAAGTGGCACTGTGTCTCAAGTGGTAGGGTGCCAGCCTTGAGCTGAAGAGCTGAGGGACAGCACCCAGGCCCAGAGTTCAGGCCCCAAGACCAACAAAAAAAAAAGAAAAAAAAAAAACTGGTGGTCAGATGAAATTATATAATTAAAGGGTTAGAAATCTCAGTACTATCCCCTGAATCATGAGTTAATCACCAATCTCCAATGAATTTATCAACCATGCCCATGTAATAGCACAACCAGAAACAAACAGAAGGAGCTTGTGTTGTACATACTGGAATGGGATAATTTGACAGAAAATGGTAACAAATCAACGTAGGAACAACTGCTATAGTAATAAAACAGAGACCTAAATAGAGACTGAGAAGCTACTTTAAATTAGGTATATAAGAAAATGTAAGATAGTTTGTTTTGTTTTTGGTGAGATAGTCCTGAAAATGGAGCACATAGCCTCAAGCACAATAAGTAAGCATACCTTCTACAACTACTGCCCATACTAAAGGAGAAGTGAATAAAAACACCATGATTCCACTTCTCAGACATTTCCAAAAAATTGAAGGAGAACATTTACAAAACTCATTTTAGGCTAGGTGCTGGTAGCACTTGCCAACAATCTTAGCTATTCATGAGGCTGGGATTGTAGGATCAAGGTTCAAAGGCCAGACAGGAAATTACATCTCTATTTAGGTACCTCAAAATCCCTTAGTAGTGCTGTGGCTCAAGTGGTAGCATTTTGAATGTTAATAAATATCGTCATATATTTATATATAAAATAAATATAGTTATATACAAAAATTGTATATATATATATATATATATACACACACATGTGTATATATATATACATATATATATATATATATGAAGACAGAAAAGACTCTCCAGTCACTGCAAGGAAAAAGGAAACTGAACTATGGTTCACAACTGGTGGTTCATACCTGTAAGCCTAGCTACTCAGAAGGCTGAGATCTGAGATCGGAGTTTGAAGCCAACCCAGGCAAGAAAGTCTATGAGAGTCTTTATCTCCACTTTACCACCAAAAAACTGGAAGTGTGCTGTGGCTCAAAGTGGTAGAATTCTAGCCTTGAGCAAAAAAATGTTAGGGCCAGTACCCAGGCACTGAGTTTAAGACCCATGACCAACTAAAAATAAAAGAAAAAGAAACCACCAGCCAAGAGTAGTGGTTCAAGTTTCTAATTCTAGCTACTTGGGAGGCAGAGATGGGGGTAGGGATCAAATTTCAAAGCCAGATTGAACAAAAAAAGTTTGTGAGACTCCATCTCTACCCATGGCTGGATGCAGTGACATGTGCCCATCATCTTAACTACAAGGGAAGCACAATAGTTAGGAGCAGTGGTGTATGCTTGTCATCCCAGCAACACAGGGCCCATAAAAAGGAGAGTCATAGAACAGGGCAGCCCAGGCACAAAGAAGAGCCTGTCTCAAAATATAGCCAGCATAAAAATGGCTTGGATCCATTGCTAAGCTGTAGACCATCTGCCTAACAAGTAGGATGCCCTGAGTTCCAATTTTATTACTGAAAAAAATACAAGAAAAGAAAAGAGAATTACACACACCAATATCCTTCAAGAACACTAATGTAAAACTCAACTAAATACTAGTACTGCCATACCCAATTCAGCAGAATATTAAAAAGACTAAAGAACATAACCAAGTAAAACTTATTCCTAGAATGTAAGGATGGCTCAATGTACAAAATTTGACAAATGTAATACAACATCTTAAGAGAATAATGAAAAAGAAATCACATGATCATCTCTATAAGAAAAAAAACAGGCTGGGAAGGTGGCTCAGTGGTAGAGCGCTTGCCTTGCATGCCTGAGGCCCTGGGTTCGATTCCTCAGCACCACATAAGCAAAAAGAAAAAAAGCCAGAAGTGGCGCTGTGGCTCAAGTGGTAGAGCGCTAGCCTTGAGCTGAAGAGCTGAGGACAGCGCCCAGGCCCAGAGTTCAGGCCCCACAACTGGACCAAAAAAAAAAAAAAAAAACCATTTGACTACTCAATTTAAATACTCATAATACAAGTATTAAAAAAGAACAGGAATCAAAAGAAATTATAGTATCCTAAAATAATAAGAGCCACAAATGAAAACTCCACACTCCATAGTGAAGGAATAAAAGATCTAAGATCAGAAACAGGAAAGGATTCCTGCTTTGTCACTTTTGTTCTACATAGCAACTGAAAAGTTCTAACAGAGGAAATTATGTAAGAAAAAGAAATAAACGACCTCCAAATTGGAAAGATGTAAAAGTATCTGTTTGCAGGCCAATAAAACTGCCAGAACCAATAAAAATGAATTCAACAAAGCAGCAGGATATAAATTTAACACAAAAAAAATCGCATTTCAATATATACCAACAACATGCAATCTGAGGAAAAATAACAAAAATAATTCGCTTTGTACCACCATCCAAAGAATAAAGTGCTTGGGAATTAATCAAGAAAGAAGACTTGTCCAAGTGACTGAACTACTTACTACCACTGTGGTTAAGGAAAGCCTTCCCAGAGCATGCAAATATACCTCAGATCTTATATTCATCAGAACAATAGCAGTGACTCATCTCCGGTAGAACTTAACATAAACACAATACTGATTTGCCACCTTCAAGAGCCTTTGAAATCAATCATCCTCACTCTGAATAGAGCAGAGTTCCATATATATATCTTCAGGGACGAAATTAACTATTTGTCAACCAAAACCAATCCTGAGAACCCATAAACCAACACTCTGCCATAATCCCATTTTAAGAAATCTAGAACCACCAAATGCCAGTATACAAGAGATTGAAACCTCCAAAATCTCTAACCAAGATGTCTAAATGTCTAAGAAAGATCATGAAATTCAAGAATAAATAAAGCAAATGTCTCGCTCAAATACCAGCAATACCATAACAAATGATTTAAGTGACATTTAACAAAGTAATCAAAACAATGACAAGAATGGCTAATGCAATTAAAAACAAAACTGATATGTGAACAACTGAAAAAAATTCAAGGAGGAGTCAAACAATAAGAAAAATAAGTCTAAAGAATAAAAAATGAGCAGCTTAATGAAATAAAGAAGGCAATGCAAGATATGCCAGAGGAATTCAACACAGTTAGAGAAATTTAAGGGGAAAAAAATCAAACAAAAACCCTGAAAAACAAAGAGCTCAAGTGCCCAAATAAAAAACTCAATAGAAAGCCTATATAATACAACAGAAGAAGTTGAAAATAGGGTATCAGAAATTGAAGCTAAAGCCAAGGAATTACATCAGTCAAATAGGTTGAAAAGAACACTTAATATATTAAGGGGACTTACAAGACTTAGTGGTATCTATCAAAAGATCAAACTTACAAATTGTGGAAATAGAAAATAAAGAAGAATTTAAAACTAAAAGCACAGAGAATCCATTTAATAACTTTACAGAACATAGCCCAACCTCAAGACAGACAGGGTCATCCATGTGATGGAAGCCTATGTAACTCCAAACAGGCAAAATGAGAAGAAAAAAAAGCACCCTTACACACATTATTTAGTAAAAATGTTAAATATACAGAATAAATAATGTTGAAAGATGTTAAAGAGAGGAGAAAGTAATTTGTAATGGCAATAATAGCAAATTTTTAAAACAGACACTTTATTCAAGGAGGCATAACATGGCATAATTCAAGTTCTGAAAGACAAAATTAGCCAATCTAAACTACTGTACCCATCAAAGCTATACTTCAAACTTTTCAGCGATAAAAAGCTGCCATAATAAACAAAGACTAAAAGAATCCATGACTATTAAAACACTACTGCAAAAAATAATTAAGGGAGCCAGGCACCAGTGCTCATCCCTGTAATCCTAGCTACTAAAGAGGCTGAGATCTAAGGGTCAAGGTTCAAAGCCAACACAGGCAGGAAACTCCATGAGGCTTTTATTTCCAATAAACTACTCAAAATAAAAAAAAAAGTCAGAAGTGGCACCGTGGCTCAAGTGGTAGGCCCAGAGTTCAAGTCTCAGGACCAGGGTAAAAGAAAAAAAAATAATAATAATTAAGGGAATCATATCCAAAAAAGAGGAAAATTAAAAGCAGAAAAATACAGAAAAGAATAAGTCCTACTACATGAGTAGATGAGCAAAGCAGGAAAGCAAAGGAAGCAAGCATCACAAAAGTAACCAACAAAAAGATTGTTTCAAAATTAAAATTAAATTTTAATGGCTTTAACACTGCATCAAAAGGATAAGAAAGAACCAGTCAATGCCTTTAAGAAACACACCTTCCTGACAAAAACAAACACAGGAATATGGTGAAAGTATATAAAAAGACCTTCCAACCAAATGGATTGAGAAAGCAGGTAGCTGTAGCTATATTTATATCTGAAAAAACAGATGACAAACTAAACTCAGGAGAAAAAAAAGTCACTTCTTATTAGTAATGGAAATGATTCGTGAAGAAGAAATTACAGTTGTTAACATATATACACCAAACAACAGCATACCAGGTTCATTAAACAAATACTTCTGGACTTACAAGCACTGGTAAACCCTAGCACAAAAATAGTAGGTGATTCCAGTATTCCTCTCTCACCAACAGATAGGTCATTCAAAAAATCATGACAAAGAATAATTAAATGACATTACAGACCAAATGGAATTAACAGACATCTAAGGATGTTCTTCTTACCAGCCATGTAATTTTCTCCAAAATAGATCATGAGCTAGGACATACCGTAAATATGAACAAACCAAAAAATTAAAATAATTCTTTGTATTCTATCACATCATAATAGAAATACAGTTCCATAGTAAAAGATGCTAAGAAAATATTCAAGCATATGGAGACTATACAAGTTAAATGACATGTGAGTCACTGATAAAGGATGAAATCATATAGTGGCTGAATTAAATAAAAATGAAACCCAACCTAACAGAACTGCTAGGATATAACAGAGGCAGTGTTGAAGGGAAAATTTATATCCATGAGAGCTTTCATCAAAACAACAGAAAGCTCTCAAATAAACAGCTTTGTTATACAACTCAAATTTATAGAAAAGCAGAAACTAACCAAACCCAAATGGAATAGCTAGAAATAGTATAGATTAGGACAGAACTTAATGAGATAAAGACTAAAATAACTACAAAGAATCAATGAGAGAAAAAGTTGGACTGTTGGGGGAGGGAGGAGAAGACTAATGATATTTGAGAAGGATAGAAAAGACTCAAATCAATAAAATTAGGACTGAAAATGGAAATATCACAACAAGTGGCAAAGAAATCCAAAGAATCATGAGGGAATACTTGTAAAACCTATACCTAAATAAAAGCTTGAAAAAAAATAAATGAATTTGACATAACAAAACTGAATCAAGAGGATATAAACCACTTAAACACAGCCATGATCTCTATTTTAACAAATTTCATTTACATGTAAATACAGTCAATTACTCAAAGTACCCAAAGAAGCTAGAGTTTTATTTGGAAAATGTTACTTCCCATATTGCATAAAATTTGAAGATTGTGTCTTTTTCATTTCTATAAGAATTACATCAGTTCAAATAGGCCCCATATTCAACTAAGAATTAACTATACTTAACTAAGAGTTAAAGAGAGTTGCTTCCAAAGAAAAAATTTTATCAACAACAATACTTTATTTGTAGATTTAATTGGGTTATTCTCAATTCATTACAGGTTTAAGACCATTTCTGACACTATAAAAATGAGCAATGTCTTCTTAAAATAATTTGAATCACATTTTATACTCCGTTTCAGAAAATAGATTATAACCATGAATGAATACTCAGCAATCAGGGATGGAAATAAGACTTTTGTAGCTAAGCTAATACATTAAAAGACGGAAGTCTACATCTGGTTTCAATACTGGCATGAATTCACTGGCAAATTTAAAAAGAATTTCACTGTACAAAAACAAAAAGATGGTTTTGATAGGCTTTACTCCTCTGGTTACTTTTGTTTCTAGAGTCATATGATTAGTATAATAATATGATACATTTAATATGTCACTGTATATATGGCTTTAATAAAAAATGTACCCACCAACTTGTCTCAAGGGCACATGCACAAATGGTTTTAAAATACACAGACTTCCTTAATGTTTTTATGTTCATAAAAACAAATACAAGTAAAGTATTTAAGTTCACACAAAATTAAGAATTTAATTTTCTAAAGGAGTTTTTGACAAAGGTAGCTAAATGCCACCTTTTGACATCATTACTTAGGAATACAAAACAATGTATGAATCTACATTTAGTTGTTAACTAATATGGATACAAAAAATTAATTCACTTTTTCAAGTGATACAGATGCAGATTTTTAAGTTTCACTCTCAGAAAGTCTGCATAAGATCTTAAAACTGGTTTATGCTGAAAATTCACTGATGTAATCCTAACATAACCTTTTGAGGCATTAACCAAATATGAGCTCTTTCAAAAAACAAATCACTTCATATTCCAAAAGTCAGAATTTACCTATCCTCTAATAACCAATAGCTTACATTTACTGAGTTCTTACTATCAGCCACACAATATGTACCATTTTGTTTAATACTCAAACACAGCCATAGAAGGTAGGCATAAATAAGAATTTATTGACAGCCTTGTTACACTTTGCCTGTCTTCATAATATTCAGTATTTTGTGAGACAAGAACAAAATAAAATATAATACTAAGCAATGATACAAAAACAAGATTAGTTACAAGAATACTTTTGAAGATCAGGTCTTAAAGTAGATTATACACTTGAAACAGTACCCTGAAAATAAAAATAATCCATCTAATATAACCTACAAGTCAGGCACTGGTGGCTCACACCTATAATCCTAGGAGGCTGAGATGTGAAGATTGTAGTTAGAAGCCAGCCTCGGCAGTAAAAGTCCGTGAGACTCTTATCCTCAATTAACCACCAGAAAATCGGACCTGGCACTATGGCTGAAAGTGGTAGAACACTATAGAATTAGTGAAAAAAAGTCATGGACAGCAGTCAGACCCTGAATTCAAGCCCCACAACCAACAACAACAACAAAAACCCTACAATTTCTCCCCAACTCAAGACAGGATTCACAGAGGAGGTGACTTTTGAGCTCTCAGGAAGAATGAACAATGTTACCTAAAAAGGAAAGAAAATAACATTGTATACAAAGACAATGGGCACAAAAATACATGAAGCAGCACAGGTGTCAGTCAATGAATGTCTGGAAAAAGAAATTGGGGTGTATACTTAATGAAGTATTACTCAGCAATAAAGACTAAGAAAATCATGTTCTTTTCAGGAAAATGGATAGAACTGGAGATTATTATGTAAAATTAAATAAACTAGACTCAGAGAGACAAGTAGTTGCATGTTTTCTGTCATAAGTGGAATCTAGAAAATATAAAAAGAAAAATGGGCTGGGAAGATGGCTCAGTGGTAGAATGCTTGCCTTGCATGCATGAGGCCCTGGGTTCGATTCCTCAGCACCACATAAGAAGAAAAAAGCCGGAAGTGGCACTGTGGCTCAAGTGGTAGAGCGCTAGCCTTGAGCTGAAGAGCTGAGGGATAGCGCCCAGGCCCTGAGTTCAGGCCCCACGACCTTACCCAAAAAAAAAAAAGAAAAATGGGACATTAAGTTGGAAGGGGCCTTTTAGGGGAGGGGAGAGGAAGTAAACTAGAGAGGAAAGTAGGGGATGAATACGATCAAGCTATATTATATAAACTGGATTCTGGTGGCTCATGCCTGTAATCTTAGCAACTCAGAAGGCCAAGATCTTAGAATCCAGCCAGCCTAGGCAGGAAAATCTATGCCCTAATTAACCACCAAAGATCAGAACTGGAGCTGTAGCTCAAGTGCTAGCCTAGAGCAAAAAGTTCAGGAACAGCATCCAAGCCTTGAGTTAAGCCCCAGGATAAGTACCAACAACAACAAAAAGATTATAACCCATTATGTTGTACACAACTACTAAATAGTAGCAAAAAGAACAAGTAAAAAATAAAGCTAGATGCTAGTGGCTCATGCCTGTAATCCTACTCAGGAGGCTGAGATCTGAGGATCGAACTTCAAAGCCAGCCGGAGCAGGAACTCTAAACCACTCAGAAAACAGGAAGTAGTGCTGTGGCTCAAGTGGTAGAGTGCTAGCCTTGAGCTGAAAAGCTGAGGGATAGCGCCCAGGCCCAGAGTTCAAGCCCCATAACCAACAAAAAAAATAACAAAAATAACATAAAAATGAATTTTTAAAGAATGTGTTTATATATGTGTATGTATATGTATAGTAAGTCTAGTACTAATGTATGTTTTTTTGTGTTTCTGTGTAAAATATATAGGAAAACAATGTAGAATCGTAAGACAAGAACAAGCTGTTTGATATAGTTACTGGAAAACTTACATCACCATATATCTAAACTTAAGAAAAGTATGAGCCACGCACTGATGCCTCACATCTGTAGTCCTAGCTACTCAGGAGGCTGAGACCCAAATCAAATTTGGAAGGCAACAAGGGCAGAAGAGACTACAGATTAAATTAAGGAGCAAAATGGCAGACTGGAGGCATGGTTCAAGTGGTAGACTGGCTGGCAGCCATGAATCAATCAAAAGCATAAGGTCCCAATATCAGCACAAAAAAGGAAGGAAGGAAGGAAGGAAGGCATGTGAGTCACTGATAAAGGATGAAATCATATAGTGGCTGAATTAAAAAAAATGAAACCCAAGCTAACAGAACTGCTAGGATATAACAGAGGCAGTGTTGAAGGGAAAATTTATATCCATGAGAGCTTCATCAAAACAACAGAAAGCTCTCAAATAAACAGCTTTGTTATACAACTCAAATTTATAGAAAAGCAGAAACTAACCAAACCCAAATGGAATAG
>NW_012267233.1:12038951-12039703 GCF_000151885.1 Dipodomys ordii | reverse complement strand
AGGGAGGGAGGGAGGGAGGGAGGGGGGAGGGAGGGAGGAAATGAAAACAAAGGAAAGAGGGAGGGAAAGAGGGAAGAAACACTGACAGCAAACTAAAAGCTAGAACCTAGAAATGTAAAAACAGGTGTGTGGAATATACTAATAATTCATAAAGGAGTATCTACAGTCATAGCAAAAGGGAAACCAACTTTGCTTAAAATCCCAAGGAATATTTCTATGATGGAATTAGTAATAAACACTTTAAGGAAACTTTAGAGAGGAAACAAGAAAACACCAGGAGGAAAGCTTATATCTTTTTCATAATTTAGGCAGATTCAATGTAACATCTACATTTTTTGTTTGTCTGTGGTTGTTTTTTTTGTTTTGTTTTTGGGTCCGGTTGTGGGGCTTGAACTCTGGGCCTGGACGCTGTCCCTCAGCTCTTCAGCTCAAGGCTAGCGCTCTACCACTTGAGCCACAGAGCCACTTCTAGCTTTTTTTCTTTTTGCTTATGTGGTACTGGGGAATCAAACCCAGGGCCTCATGCATGCAAGGCAAGCGCTCTACCACTGAGCCACCTTCCCAGCCCAACATCTACATTTTTTTTCAACTAGAATTGCTATACTTCTAAAATATTATGTGTTGTTTGAGTAGCATCCTCACAGTTCTCCAAGAAAACTGTTAAAAATGAACACTGGCCGGGCGCCAGTGGCTCACACCTGTAATCCTAGCTACTCAAGAGGCTGAGATCTAAGGGTCAAGGTTCAAAGCCA
>NW_012267233.1:12024410-12038647 GCF_000151885.1 Dipodomys ordii | reverse complement strand
CCAGTGGCTCACACCTGTAATCCTAGCTACTCAGGAGGCTGAGATCTGAGGATCACGGTTCAAAGCCAGCCCAGGCAGGAAAGTCCATGAAACTCTTATCTCCAATAAAACCACAGAAAACCAGAAGTGGTGCTGTAGCTCAAGTGGTTGAGTGCTAGCCTTGAGCTGAAGAGTTAAGAGACAGCGCCCAGGCCCAGAGTTCAAGCCCCACGACCAACAAAAAAAAAAAAAAAGAACACTGAATAGAAGTTCACCTAGCATGCACAAGGCCCTGGGTTTAACCTTCAGCAGTACCAAAAAAAAAGTCCTTCTCAAAATATATGCAAAAACTTTCTACAGCTTTGATTTCAATAACAAAAATACTAGAAATAAAGGATGAATACTGAAAAAATTAGATGCTCTCATTTATATATACATAAACCCTACATATACTGGTATGACTAGATAGCTAGGGAAAAAGAACAATGGTAGAATACCACACACAGTATAAATCTCTTGAGTAAAACAAGATATATATATATATGAAAGACCCAATGAGAAATTAACTGACAACCTTAAAAAAGTAAAATTAGAGACAAATTGGGTGTTCAGACATTACTCTTTTGTACTATTTTTACAATGTGCTCAAAATAAGATTTTTTCTTAATTTGTACAACTCAAAAGTGTGTAGATTTCTACACAAGTTAAACATAACTGTACATAAAGTTGTGCAAGACAACACATTGTAAGAGTTCCACTGAATTTAATTACAATTTGAGATTTCTCACCCAAAGGGATAGATTTTCATTTTTCAGGAAAATTAACTCATGCACAAAATTTCTTATTTCTTAAGACTGAACAAAGACTTTTATGCATATGACACAATGATCTTTTTAAGATGTTGTTTTTAGTGGTAGAGATCTACTATTTCAAAAAATACAAAATTCTTAACTTGTTAGTAATTTAAAATGTTTTTGTCTTACATGGTAAACTATTTATATTGGTATAGAACTTCACAGTTTACAGAATTCTGACATTCATCATATTTGTCCTTCACAAGAAAACAGGATGTAGGTAAGGCAAGTAATATGATAGTGGATCCATTTTAGGATTAAGAATCTAAAGTTTGGAGGAATTATACAATGTATTCAGGGTCATAAGACCCAATAAGTAACAATCTAGGCACTGAAACCTGGTCTTCTGGCTCTACAACTAGGGATCTTTCAAATAAAGCACATCTCTCCAAATAACCACTGTGTCTATGGCAGGGATAGAGAACTCACGGTGGATGCAGTATGACAAGCAATCTGCCCACAGAGGACTGTACAATATGAAAACAAAGTGTATGAAGGTGGGCCTGACTGATGGAAGGGAAATAGAACTGGGAGAAATTCCAGGAAGAACAGCAACAAAGGTGAAAACTGGGCAATTTACCAGTTAGGGAAGCCAAGGAAATACCTTTGTTAAGACTAATTTACTTAGTTAAGGTAGAAGAAATAGTCTATTTAGGGGACTTTTTTGTAACACATAAAAAAATAAAAAAAAAAGTGTTGATAATCCAATCAAAAGATCTAGAAAAGATGTAATGAACCATGATATATATGATGTATTTAATCAGAGATTAAGACATGATGATGCATGATTACTATGAAAAATTGGAATAATCTAATCCTACAATGCACAGTCATCAGTTTCTATTCGTTTTTAGGCTGACTTGGAACTTTAAGAAACAAGTATAAAAAGTCATTCGTTTCTATTTGTTTTTATAGGCTGACTTGGAACTTTAAGAAGCAAGTGTGAAGAACATTGAGAACAAAATCTTCGGGCTGGGAAGGTGGCTCAGTGGTAGAGCGCTTGCCTTGCATGCCTGAGGCCCTGGGTTCAATTCCTCAGCACCACATAAGCAAAAAAGAAAAAAGCCGGAGGTGGCGCTGTGGCTCAAGTGGCAGAGCACTAGCCTTGAGCTGAAGAGCTGAGGGACAGCGCCCAGGCCCAGAGTTCAGGCCCCACCACGGGACCCAAAAAAAAAAAAAAGAGAACAAAATCTTCCTCCAGAAGAGATACCAAATAAGGAGCAAAGGTATCACTTCCTACACAGACAGACTTGTTCTGCATAGGTTTGGTTCCCTGCTGGTAGCATAATTAGAAAATCATTGGATTACCAGGGATTAATTCATTGATAATATAGTAGCTGAATTGTGGGGCCCAGTAGGGCGAAGCAGGTCACTGGGGCTCAACTTTGAAGGGAACATCTTGTTTTCCTCCCTCCTCCATACTCAAGAGTCTCAACTTGCTTGAGCCACTCCAACCCAGCTTTTTGCTAGTAAACTGGGGATAAAGTCTCTGGCTTCAGACAGAACCTCCAAATCTCAGTATCCTGAGTAGCTAGGGTCACAAGTGTGAGCCACTAATATACAGCTCTAAATCATTCATTCTCCATCCCACCCCAAGCTCCAGACTGCCATAGGGTAAAAGCAGCTTTCATCCTTCACATCTTTCCATCTTAATACTTCTGCCTTGCCACAGGCCTAAAGCAATGAACCACCTACCATGGACTGGAACCATAAACCAGAATAAATCTTTTTTTCTTTAAGTTGTTTATCTTGATCAAATACTTTGTCAAAATCATTTTTAAAAATTAACACATTCTTCTAAGATTCTAGTACATTTCCAACAGCAGCAATACCTAGTTAATGTGAGAAGTTAAGAATTCTGGATATTTAACACTATAGTCAAAACCTTGTGGTCTAAAAGGAACATTGGGTCTTTAATCCCTGTAAGTAGATTTTCTAGGGTAAATCTTACAAACATCTGGCATTGACATAGCAGCAACGAGCTCCTTGAGAAACACCAACCTTATGCTCCCTACTATAATAGAAGAATTAGGGGCTCAACACCTTTGATATTCAATATTACCAGATAACCTCTTTCTAAGTTTAACAGTCATTTTGGGAACTATAATAAAAAGAGACTTCTTCAATGGTTTTGTTTTAAATCCTTGATACATTTTGTTTGGGGATTTTTTTGGGGGGGGAGGTGTTAGTCAATATACAAAACATAACTTTTTTGCCAGTCTAGCACCCATTTGGCTAGTATAGTCTGATTTCATTTTAGGAAGCTACTGGTTCCCCATCTCAGACTAGGTACTACTTTTAGTAATCAGGTCTACCCAGGCTCAAGGCTAGACATACAAGCTAGGTGTAAAGCCAATTACTACATCATATTTCCATAGCTAGAATGGTTTCCTTAGAAAAAGACACAATTTATTCCTAGCAATGATGTCTAAGAGTATCATATCCATTTGAACTAGAACAATATAATCCAGGAAACTGCTGGCAATGGTCTTGTAACTATGAAGGGGAGTTTTATGAAAATCAGTGGATCAATAAAAAAAAAAAGCCAGAAAAAAGAGAAATTCAAGTAATTCGTTTCACTCTGAATCAAGCTCTATAGAAAACTAACTCTAGTTATATTAGAAATAAACTTGAGCAAAAAGAAGAACAAGAGCACAATGCCCTGAGTTCAAGTCATTAAACTGTTAATTTTAATGAAATGATAAGCCAGGTTTAATGTATGACTATATATAGTACCACCATTCAAAACTACAGGCAAACAATCTATAGTCATGAATGCACATATGAAATTTAAAACCACATATAAAATTTAAGACCAAACTTCATTTTTAGCATTTTGAATGTAGTGTATAAATTTTGTGCTTGATTTTGTCCCAATCTACTAGTCTGTCTTGGAAATGAATTTCTGTGTGATTTGCTTTCTGATAGACACACATTACTTCAATAAGCCTCAGTAGGAGAATTCTAATGAACAATAAATAAGTAAATAGCAAACAAACAAGAAAGAAAAACAGGAAAGAGGGAGGAAGAGAGAGTGGAGAGAGTGAGAGGGAGGAAGGAAATCCACTGGCTTAAAAAGTTTAGGCCAGATTTTCTGAAACTTGTAACCAAGAGTTGAAATCAATGTAGTAAAGAAAAATGAAATTCCTGAAGATTTGTACAAAGTACATCTATAACTCCAGAAATGCTAAAGGTTATTTCAGATATTTAAAAGTATCAGATCTATGGGCTGGGAAGGTGGCTCAGTGGTAGAGTGCTTGCCTTGCATGCCTGAGGCCCTGGGTTCGATTCCTAAGCACCACATAAGCAAAAAGAAAAAAGCCGGAAGTGGCGCTGTGGCCCAGGCCCAGAGTTCAGGCCCCACAACCGGACCCAAAAAAAAAAAAGAAAAAAAAGTATCAGATCTATGAACTGATTTATATTTTCAATCCCCCCCCCAAAAAAAGGGATACAATAACTAGGGAAGGAGGGAGAGCAGGAGAAGAATAAACGTAAAATAACAACAACAACAACCTTGAACACAAAAATAAATTTAAAAATTTTAAGGGATCTGCTTTTGCCTTCCTTTCCTAGTGCCAGCCCTTACAGCATATAGGTCTCTATGTCAAATAGTTTTACTATTGCATTTAGACTTCATCTTACCAAACCCAAATACTTCAGCTTCTATTCATTTTTATGACTTGTGTGATTTTATCACATGGAGTGACCACCAAAATCCTTTATTAAAAACTTAAAGAGAAACTTGAAGAATATGTAGCAATCTCTGAAATCCTTAAATCTCAGAAGAAACAGAAAAGCTTACATGTAAAATTTGATGTGAGTATTCTTCAAGCTTCATATTCCAAATTCATTACAACCAAGTTTCTTTCCCCTTTCTTTACCTCTTGGGAAAAAGAATACAACTTAACAGACCTCTCAGGGACTTGGGATAAAGAAAATACTGGAAAAAAAAAACAGTGCAGCGCTCAGTAACTCCCTCCACCTAACACCATTCAGTATCATCTCACCCAAAGCAAGAAGGTTAAGAATATAAAATATCCAAAGTTCTAAATAATAAAAAGAATTATGGAACTCTTCTAGAAAAACACAAACCTTTCTGCTCAACACAAAATCCATACATTAAGAGACATAACAAGAATATTTTAGCTATTATTATATACAAGAGGGCAGAGATTTTCTTTCATGAAATCTGGACTGCACATGTCTGGCAAGGAAAAAAAAGATTAATAATCTATCACAAAGTCCCACAACTAGTGATTCAAAATGAAAGCTTTCACTACTTACACCATATGTAAATATACATACATACACGCTGTTTATAATCCCTTGATCTACAGAGAAAGAGAACTGATACTCTGTTGTGAAAATGATCAGTGGGTAGACATTTTAAAATCCTTTCCCACATGAAAAGATTCCTGAAAAAGAGATCAGAAGACAACAAAAAAGCACTCAATATATAAGGAGTTGTAAAACCAGTATGAACTAGTATCTATTACACAAAGGGAGAATATTCAACAAAGTGATTAGGAAAGTCAAACATGTATTAGAGCAGTAACAGAGCAAATATAGATCCCAAAAAGAACTTCATAGAATATAAATCCACTTATATCAAATAGGCATCTATTATTATTAGCAAAGATACAATATAAACCAAATAAATAAGAAGAAGAATTTGGTTTGCATTTACCAAAAGAAAAAAAATCTGTTTAAAGAAGCACATAATTAACATCAAAGCAGTGGGCATACATACATTTTTTTTAAGTACCACAAATCAAATGTTCACAATAAAAGCTAGTATGTATAAGGTATTAAAATTCTAGGGACACAGGATAAAAAATATCTGATTTTTTTTGAATAGTCACTGTTTTATTCTATTAAACTTTCACTGTTCCTAAAAATATGAGCTCTATCTTACAGAATATATATTTATTTTATCAACAATAATAGTGAACTACCAGTGGTAAGTACTTGTATTCTATCCTTGGTTTCATGGTCCTTCTTATTCTACCTCAACATATGTGTTAGATAATGTTCATAATGTGAAGACACTTTATCTCTCTGAGATGATAAGAAGATGATAAAAATGGCAATAGCAAATACACAAATCTTCCAAAAAAAACCCTCAATAACATATGTAGTCCTCTTAATGTAGATAAAGACAATACATTACAAAGATGCTCTTAAAAAAAATAAAATAAAAACTGGACATGGTGAGATGAAACTGTCATCCCAGGTACAGAGGAAATACAATGAAAGTCTAAACCACCTTCAGATAAAAGCAAGACCCTATTCAGAAAAAAAATAACTAAAGAAAAATGGCTGGGAATATACTTCACAGGGGTAGAACAATTTCCCAGCAAGTGTGAGGCCCTCAGTTCAAACCCCAGCATAGTCAAAAGAAAGAATTTACCGAACAGAATAATCTTATTTTTTTCAAGTAACAGCTACCCAAGAGCTATAAGGAAATGCAAAGGGAACCTAAAATGGAAGATAGGATCACAGGACTCAGAGGGAAAACATTGTCACTAAATTTTTCAGCCAGTCTAGGCAGCCTGTCAAAATCATGGAATGTTACTAGATGTGGTTTTTGATCACTCTATCCATCTGAGGATATACTTTATTCTAGGCTTAAGGTAGGTCAACAAATAGTTCCTAAAACAACAGATCTTTAACCTACCTACCCAGGTTAATAGATCATGCCCTAAAAGTCAAATGTAAATCCATAAACCTCCTGGACCCAGTGAGTGAACTGGTTCAAGAGAGGGACTTAAAGCTCCAAGTCTTTTACACTTACTAAAAATTTGTGCCTGGCTAAAACTCATTGCCATTCTCATGCTAAAGATGTTCCACTTTCCATGCATTAGTAAGTGTATTCCTTTCTTAATAAACTTTCCTGTCACTTCCACTATATTCTGCCTTGCCTGAATTCTTCTCATGCCAGATGCAAGGATCAGGATGATTAGCTACATTTAATTTAATTAATGTTATACTTCTAATTATTCCCATTATAAAGCAAATCTAACACCAAACTTGTGGAGATAGGACATACACATCAGTTAAAATTTGTTCTCTTGGGGGCTGGGAAGGTGGCTCAGTGGTAGAACACTTGCCTTGCGTGCATGAGGCCCTGGGTTCGATTCCTCAGCACCACACAAACAAAAAGAAAAAAAGCCGGAATCAAGTGGTAGAGGGCTAGCCTTGAGCTGAAGAGCTGAGGGACAGCACCCAGGCCCAGAGTTTAGAACCCACGACCGGACCCAAAAAAAAAAAAATTGTTCTCTTTATGGGTACCAGTGGCTCACACCTGTAATCCTAGCTACTCAGGAGGCTGAGATCTGAGGATCATGGTTCAAAGCCAGCCCAGGCAGGAAAGTCTTGTGAGACTCTTATCTCCAATAAACCACTAGAAAACCAGAAGTGGCGCTGTGGCTCAAGCAATAGAGTGCTCGCCTTGAGCTGAAGAACTTATGAATAGTGCCCAAGCCCAGAGTTCAAACCCCATGACTGTCAAAAAAATAAAAAAAGATTTGTTCTCTTTAGTGGAGAATTTACTACTAGAATTGTTGCACGCACACATGTACACATGCACATACATACACACACACACACACACACACACACACACGCAGAAATTGATCTCATTCTGGTATAGGTAAATTCCAAAGCATGCTCTAATATATCAAACTGCAATTTACCTAAGTTTTAAAACATAAAACCCATTTATATTTTAATGTAATTCCTATTTGTACAACTGAGTGCTGGGGTCTCTCAAAGTTTAAAAACAGATAACAGAAGTTGTCTTCATCACTTCATCAAAGAATTACAAAGACTGGACCAAAAAAAAAACAGAGATTATCTAGTCTAGGAACTAGTGATGGTCAACATATAATTTGCTTCTAATTTTCTGTTTGACAACATTCTTGTACCAGGTTCACTGTACAATTTGTTGAGATTTCTCAAAAGTACAGAAGAAGACAGCATCACAAGAGTGAAAGAGGATATGGAATGGTACAATGAAATTCCCCCTTCTAGAGCTAATGAATGCTACCAAACAAAAGTAAGCAAAACATCAGATGGATCCTAGGACATACACATACTCATACTTGACCATAAGAGATCATCAAATTATTCCTCATAGTGGTTGTACTATTTTATTTTTTTCCAAAGATTTCTTTATTGAGCTTAAGTAATTATACAAATTTCACAGTACTGTGGTATAGTTATACTTAGCTAAAATCACAATGTCAAAATATGTTTGTGACTTTGTCTATTTTAAATTCCTGAGTTTGAGAGTGAATGTGCATAAAGAAGTATATATATATGGCAACTGGGGAAGGAGTAAAATAACATATATTCAGGTACAAAATTATCCTGAATTTAAAATTATAGTCATTTGCCTCTCCTTCTCTGAAACTCCGTCAAACAGTAAGAGAATTTTTTAAAAAGAATAGAATCCAACACAAAAAAAATCTAATAACTTTGCGAATATTTCTACTCAAAGAGTCACTTAAACAGAGGATCTGAAACAAGACCCCCACCTAAGAAACATAGGGTGAAAGATCATGAGTAAGAAAAAGGCATACAGTATGGACTAATCTCCAAAACAAAACAAAGGAGTGAGGTGCTCTAAAGAAAAGGAAAAAATAGTCTTTACTTCCTTCTAAAAGCAAACTCTCAACCCATTTACCATGACTTCATGCCTACCAGTGAAAAAGCACTGTTCCAATGCTTCCAGAGAGCTGTAAATCTTTCTTGTCTCAAGGCCAAGACTAAGATAAATAAAACAAATAATCCCAGAGGAAACAACAGATGCTTCACAAGACAGAAATATAACTAGGTTAGAAAGAAACACACTAGTATCCTTACAGCAATTTAAAAAGGTTTTATAGCCTTATTTCAGCATACTATGTTATGGGAAAAAGTGATCAATTAAAACATAAAAGAGTTGTAAATTAGCTATGAAAATAAAAGGCTCAATTAGAAGAGTCAGAAAATTGAGTAAACCAATTAAAATACCCTTAAAAAAGGCAAAAAGATACAGAGACAGAATATATTATATAGGCATAGACATAAATCAGACTGAAACGTCAATCAAGAAAACAGAAAATGTTTCCAAGGCTGAAGAAACGTCAATCAAGAAAACAGAAAATGTTTCCAAGGCTGAAGAAAGACCAGTGTTCATACTGAAAGGAACTACTGAATGCTGAGCATAACTAATAAAGGAAGACAAAATCTTGTCAAATATCACAAATCTAGGAGAAAAAATACAAAATTTTTCAGTAGGAGGAAGACCCTATGAATAAATAAGAATCTGACAGAAAATAATGGAGCAGTCTCAAGGTTCTGATAGAAATTTTTTTTATTTAAAATCCTGCACAGGCTATCAACCAGATACAAAGGCAAATAAAAGAAGTTTTTAGATAGGCAAGGACTCAAGTCATTGACCTCTTCTTATACTAAAAGAAGACAGTTTAGGGGCTGGGAAGGTGGCTCAGTGGTAGAGTGCTTGCCTTGCATGCATGAGACCCTGGGTTCGATTCTTCAGCACCACATAAGCAGAAAAAGCCGGAAGTGGCACTTTGGCTCAAGTGGTAGAGGGCTAACCTTGAGCTGAAGAGCTGAGGGACAGTGCCCAGGCCCAGAGTTCAGGCCCACAACCGACCAAAAAAAAACAAAAGAAGACAGTTTAGTTAGAATAAAACACAAAAGTGAAAAACAAGAAAACAGGAAATACATTAGAAAATGATGGCACTAACCCAGGAATCCAGTGAAAACAAATTCCAAGGATACAGGTGTACAGCAGACCTAGAAAGCAATGAGTTTACATTAGAACAAGAAACTGGGATGTTCCAAAGAATGACTTCTTGAAGATAAAATAAAGAAACAGAAAGATATTAGCAAAACCATAAAGATGGCATAAGCTGCCTTTTTCAACATAAAAAAGGTAGGAAAAGGTGTAGTGAGAACAAAAACTTACATAACAAAAGCAAATCCCCACATAGATCCAACAACCTAAAACAAGGTAAAGATTCTAAGCAATTGATTAAGTATAAACAGAGGAAGCCACTGAATCAGATGCTGAGAACATTCTCTTTCTGGGACCTAAATGGATGACAATGAGCCTTTAGAAATGGGAATTGAGGAAATGGCACTGTGGCTCCAAGTGGTAGAGCACTAGCCTTACGCAAAAAAAGTTCAGGTACAGAGCCTAGGTACTGAGTTCAAGCCCCATGACCAACAAAAAAGTAGAAGAAAAAAAGAATAAGAAACAGAACTCAAATTTTAGCATATCCTCACCCTCTGCCTTCTCTTCTCTTATTGATTCATTCATTCATTCAATCCTTCAACAAACACTTACTGAGCATCCTATATATTAATAAGTATTTCCCATAAAGTAGAGATAAAACAGTGAAGAAAATAAACTAAAAGCTGTGCCCTTTTAGGCACCGTAATTCTAGCTACTCAGGAGGCTGAGAACTGAGGACAACAGTTTGAAGCCAGCCCAGGCAAGAAAGAAATTGGAGATTTTTTTATCTCCAATTAACCACCAAAAAGCCAGAAGGGAAGCTGTGGCATTAATGGTAGAGCATTACCACTAACCCCAGGATTGATTGGCACACAAACAAACTTCTACAGCTTGTATTTAGGACACCTATTCTCAAGAATCTGCAGTGATTCTGTCTCTAAACTATGTTGAGCTTATTGCTTTTCCTTTCATGTTCCAAAATAACTTTAACTTTACAGAACTGAATTTAGTTTCTACATATTACCTTATCTGTATGTAAACAATACAAAAATAACATTACTTTTTACCTTTAGCAAAGCATACTCTGCCTATATTGACTCTTTCCATTGAACCTTTCCATTCAACTGACATATAAAGTTGTCAAGTAAAATGTAAGACTATATGTTATTATTACTTAATGCAAGAGGAAACTGAAGTTCTTGTCAGTTAAATGATTTTCCTCATTGTATAGTCATACAACTTCTTGTAGAAGAATCAAACTAAAATCTATAGTGCTAAAAGTCTGAGTTCATGCTCTTTATACTATACTATGTTGAATTAAGCCAAGTGGGCAAACCAAAAAATGAGTCTAAATGGTAGAGAATAACCTTAGGCAATTTCTTAGACTGTTTCTAAGTATACAATAAACATCTAAGACACAGACTCTATTTCTTCCATATGTCAAGGCATAGCTTTACAATTATATGAAGATCATTTTGAAAGCCTCTAATCACAAATATAACCTATCTTTAAAAAGCTTCAATTTCACAGTTTTATTTTTCTACTATGCAGTATGTAATATTTAGATGCATACATGTTAAGAAATGGCATTTAATGTAATTGATTTTTTTAAATTTACACAAAGGAAACTTTCAAATATTATTCCCATAAATCCACTGAATATTTTAATCTTTGTAACTCAAAAACACTTTGACACAGAAATGGAAGAACAAAGAATGAACAAATACAGCAGTGGTACTCACTAGTCACTATGCTGAAAATGAACAATACAACTTGTGGATAAGGATGGGAGGGAAAAACTGGGAGAGAGTGAGGAAAGGGGTGACATTGTCCAAAAAGAAATGTACTCGTTACCTGACATATAACTGTAACCCCTCTGTACATCACGTTTATAACAATTAAAAAATAAAAAAGTTTTGAGGCTCAAAAAAATAATATATTAATTTGCACTAACTCAGCTTTCTTTCAAAAGAGGCATATGGGTAAAATTATAATGGTTTTTGTTGTTGTTGTTTCATTTGTTTGTTTTTGTCGGTCATGGGGCTCAAACTCTGGGCCTGGGCGCTGTCCCTCACTCTTCAGCTCAAGGCTAGAGCTCTACCACTAGAGCTACAGCACTACTTCTGGTTATCTGGTGGTTTATTGGAGATAAGGGTCTCATGGACTTTTCTTTTGAACCATGATCCTCAGATCTCAGCCTCCTAAGTAGCTAGGATTACAGGCATGAGCCACCGAGGCCTGGCTATAATGGGAATTTTTTTTTTTTTCAGGTAAGGGGTAGGTTTATTCAGTAGACCTGCTGGGACCAAACAAGGTTGGCATTCCACACGGCTGGGAAAGGCCTAGGAAAGAGAGAGAGCTGGGAAAGAGAGAGAAAAGAGCTTGAGAAGAGCTAGACAAGAGCAGAGAGAAAGTGTCTGGGCCTGGGCTAGGCCTTATCTAGGGTATGGGCGGAGAAAGCTGTGGCCACATCAAATTCAGATGTGACCTCAGGGGATGCAGATGTGATCTCTTCCAGGTGTCCCAGTTGCCTAGGTAAGGCAGGTACTGGGTGGAGACTTTGCTGCGAGGAGGATGGAGTCTGCTCACCATCCAGGAGTGGACCTTATATTCCAGCCTTTTAATAGTCATGAAATAGGGCGCAGATTCTCTCTGGCTACTTCCTGCTGACAAGGGACATCAACAATAGGGGTAAAAAGCTGGAATTCGGTCCCCTCTATAATGGGAATTTTTTTAAGTAAAAATTTAAACACAGAAACATTACAAAACTTTAAAAAATGAAGTAACTAGTGCAATATATCTTGCACATAATACTAGGATTACCAGGAAGCACATTTTTATGACTATTCTTTGATATATGAGCATATCTAGTCAATAATACGCATTTTATACCAAAATGTAATAGTCATGTACATTATAATTTATCCATGTAACACCAAATAGATGGGTTAGAACATTTTATATTCGCAGAAACAACCAAGGAATTGGTCTTGCCTCAATTCAAGAAACATTTATCAAAGGCTTACTAGGTTTCAAAGTTATTCTAAAGACAAAATACATGTCAAATTCTGAGGCTTCTTATTTAACATCTATGCTGACAATCAGGTCATTCATTTTATAACTTTTTAAATGATATGTGAAGATTCTGAAAACTATTAGCAAACTTTCAAGCAAATGCTAGACTGTCCCAAAAGACAAAGAACAACAAAAGATAGAAGATAGACCCAATAAGAAAAATAATAACCAAGACACATATGTTCAGCCTACCTAATGATCAAAAGAAGCAAAACAGTAACAGTAAAAGTATACTACCAGTTAGCATATATTGTATTCTTCACATAAGAACAAATACAAAACAAAGACCACCCCAATTAATCAATGAAGTAGTAGACAACAAGCTACCTAAGCAAACAAGGAATATATCAACTATGATGCAAATTTTTGTTTGGTTGGATTTCTTTGATGGGGAGAACAGGACTGGGGTTTGAACTCAGAACCTCATGTTTGCTAGGCAGGCACCCAGCCACTTGAACCATAGACAGTCCACTTTTGCTTTACTATTCAGATAGGATCTCATATTTTGCCTTATGGCAATCCTCATACCTATAGCCTCCCATCTATCTGGGACCACAGCAAACTAGGATCCTTCCCACTTCCCAAGTTTATTGGGATTATAAGTCTAAGTCACCACACCAAAATTTCTCTTAGTGAAATTTGGGGTCTTGCTCTGCAGCTCAGGCTGACCTGTAACTTGCTGTATAGCCCCAAGTTGACTTCAAATTCAGGATCCACCTTGCCTCAGCCTCCTGAATGCTAGAATTACAGCTGGGAACTACCACACTCATCAAGAGATGATACTACAGGCAAAGCATTCACAGATGCAAATTCACTATTACAGGAAGTAAGAACACTCAATAATGAGAGAGAAAATTGAAGTAATATCAAACTCAAAATCACAAAAATATAGATCTAGTTTTTATTCTAGGAGTCAGATTTTATTGTGAAGGTGAAATTTACACCACATGAGATAACAGTGACAAGTCATGAAACTGTTTAAGAAAATGGCAATATTTGTACTCTAGGCTAAAAATTTGAACTTAAACATTCTTTAAAAGACATTAGCTTAATCAGATGTTATTTTTCCCCTGTGTTTTGTTGTGTTTAAGGTACTGAGGATTAAATGCGGTACCCAGCCATTCATTGACATACCTGGGCTGTTCAAGTGTGAGCTCCCATCTAACCTCATATATCTCCATTTCCCAAGTTGCTGTGTTCTTTTAATTTTAAATTCTCAAAGAAACAGTTGATCAAAAATACAGAAATCTATCATTTAAAACCAAAAGTTCTTTTTTTTCTAGAGATTTCTTTCAACAAGAGATATAATGCCACAGAAAGTATGTTATTTAGGTGACATCCTAAAACAAATAAAAAAATCTAAGATTCATTACAAACTCTATAGACCATCTCCTAATTTGCTCTCTATTGTGAGATTTGATATGTTTAAATTATACAAAGTCATTCAATATCTAAAAGAAAAGTTTCTGCTGGGCTATAGTGGCTCATGCCTGTAATCCTAGCTACTCAGAAGGCTGAGATCTGAGGATCACGGGACAAAGCCAGCCCAGGCAGGAAAGTCCGTGAGACTCTTATCTCCAATA
>NW_012267233.1:11999098-12021415 GCF_000151885.1 Dipodomys ordii | reverse complement strand
ACAGTGCCCAGGCCCAGAGTATAGGCCCCACGACCAGACCCAAAAAAGTAATAATAATAAAAATAAATAAATAAAAGGGATAATGAGCGAGGCACTGATGGCTCAGGCCTGTAATCCTAACTATTCAGAAAGCTAAGATCCGGGGATTGAAGTTCAAAGCCAGCCAGGGCAGGAAAGTCCCTGAGACTCTTATTGAATATATTACTCAGAAAAATCCAGAAGTGGTGCTATGGCTCAAAGTAGTAGAGGCTAGCTAGCATTAAGAAAAAGAAGCGCAGGGCCAGAGCCTGAGCCCAGGCCCAGAGTTCAAGCCCCAGGACCAGCAAAATAACTAAATAAATAAACATAGATAAAAGAGATAATGAACCACATCCTTATATCATCAACCTCAACATAATGACAGTCTCTATAATAAATAAATGTCAATATACCCCTGAGGCTGGAAAAGAAAGTCACTGATATTCTTGAGATCTTACAGGAGTTGTAATCAAGGTTAAACACATAGCTCTTGATCAACCTCTTTTGCTACTCTGGATCATTTTCATATATGGAAATGAGATTCTTCTCCTGCTACCCCAGAACAAGGATAACTGCTCTGTGAAAACAAGTAGATAGTTTCAAATGTAGACTTCTCAACACACTCAGTAGATTTTGTCTTCTAAGGAATATGAGTAGCTAAAAATCTTTCTGTTGGAATTGGTCAATGGAATTTCTGAGTAAAATTTAAGAACCAGTGGTGAAGATGTGACTAAAGGTAGTAGAACACCTGATTAGCAAATACCAGGGTGTGAGTTCACACCTCAATATCTTAAATATATGTATAGATATACATATAATATAATGTAATATATATTCACAATTGTAATTATTGGCAACAAGAAATAAATTTCTTGGATCAAATCCCTAGGTACTCAAAGTAGCATTAAAAATCTATGAAAACAGATATTTTAAAAAATTTTTTCTACCTCATGTATATTGAGTTTATATTCTTACTTGATCACTAACTTTAAATAACATACATGCTGAATTTAGCCTTGAAATAATTTTAAAACACTTCTAACTGGAGTATAAATTATTTTCAATAAAAGTATTGTTCTGCCAAGCAAGTGCCACTTGATTTACATAAATGCTAGTTAAGCACAGAATTTCTAAAATAGGCAATTAACGTGTCACAGGTCACTTCATCCATCCTGTCAAAACAGGAATTATTTTAACTTGCCTCCCTTCCTCTTACGAGAGTTACATTTATTTTCTCTAACAGAAAAAAAAGTTAGAAGAATAAACTTACAATGAATTTCCCCAATCAAACTTTTAAATAATTTTGGTTAACCACAAATTTACTCAAGTAGTTAAATATTTTTTCTGGATGGGTTTTACAGAAGCAGTGCAATTATCTTAGGTAATTAAATTATTGTTCTACAGATTCACAAATTACTTTACTCATTAATCTTAGCCCCTCACAAATAAAAAAGTCCCTTTAGTCCTTAGAAAACGTGTGATAAACTAGATACATTACGGGGGTAAACAATTTTGTTAACAGTTCCTCTAAGGATAAAAAACATAATTACAAAACCTTTAATTAATATATTTTACTAAAATCACAAGAATAAAAATGAATGCAAATAATCTAGTGTTATCACTTTCACACACCTTCAACTATTTGCCAGTCATAAATTAAAATACAGAAAATTTAAGGTAAGTACATACCTTGAATGTTACAAACTTTATGTCATAATTTATTGAACTCATATTAATAAAACACACACATACAATGATTCCAAATAAAGAAGAGGAATGTCATGGTAGTACCACAGTGACTTACCAAAAGTTATCCTAGGAAACAATCATAATTACATCTGCTGCAGAAAAATGTGTCTGGTTCTCACACCTCCTGCTAGATCCCCTTACAGTGCTTAAATAATTTTCTTTTTTCACATCAATATTTTCTTTGTAACAAAATACTACCTAGTTAGATTCTAAAGTAAGAATCTTTAGAAATCAGATTAGTAAAACAATTTTAAAATACTTACTGTCTTGTTTCGTAATCTAATTATGTCTGAGACAGAGCCAGCTCCACAGTACTCCATAACAATCCAAAGGTCTGTGTTCTTAAAATAACTGCCATAGTACTTTACAACATAAGGGCTAAAGAAAAATATAGACAATTAAATTTAGTTAATTGCCAAGAAAATTTTTTCTTAATCTCAATACAAAGTGTTCGCAACATTTCATAATGTTTGAATAAGTAAACTTAATGACTAAACTTCTATTGTATATTGAACTGTCTATATCTAGAGTTCACCAACTGTGTATAATTAGGCTTTATTTCATGGATGACATTTAACAGGATTACAAACCAAAGGAGGCCCAAATGTTCTGAGTGATTCCCAAGGAAAATAATACTTCGTTTTGGCAAGAACTTACTATTTAACATAAGAAACAAATGAAAATATTTTCCTTTAACTAAAACATTTTAAAATTGAATCAAACGAATTTTGCTTTCAGTCAAATATTAATACTCAATACAACATGTCAATAGTCCAAAAAATAGAGGGTTTTTTTTTCTTTCATTTTGGTCTCAGAATATTCTGGTGAAAAATAATTATATATACAAACACATACACACACATATAAATATACACACACACATATATTTTTTATTGTAAAGATACTATACAGAAGGGTTACAGTTACTTGAGTAAGGTAATGAGTACATTTCCTATTGAACACTGCTGCCCCTTCCTTTGTTTTTCCCCTACCATCCCTTCCCTCCCCACCTCCCCAACTCCTCCCTCCCCTCACCCCACCTCATCACCTCCAAAGTTGTAAAGTTCATTTTCAACATAGTGTCTTATACATCTCATTGTCACAATGGGACAACCTGTATCCTTGTTTTCAGCATGTTGTTATTTCCATTCCCCTCCCCAAATTAGAAAAATGTATATACAAGATGCAGAGCACCGGAATCAAATACAGTGAAAACAGAGACTATAACATGGGGGAAGAACATACAAAAGAAACAAAAAAATCACATAGTACATTATGAGCACATTAAAAACAACAGCAAGAAAGATAAACCTCTTGTGTCCCTATCTTGCAGTTCATTTCGTTTAGTATCACCTTATATGGTCATATGTCCATAGCTTTTGACCTTTTCTGCTTGCCCTAGACATATACTAGTTATTGCAAATAAGGGAAACCATGGAACCTATGTTTCTTCGGGTCTGGATTACTTCACGTAATATAATTTTTCCAAGTCTTTCCATTTCCTAACAAATGGGGCAGTGTCATTCTTTCTGATGTAGGCATAGAGTTCATGTGTGTTCGTGTGTGTTCGTGTGTGTGTGTGTGTGTGTATGTATCACATTTTCTTTGTGTGTGTGTGTGTGTGTGTTGTGTGTGTATCACATTTTCTTGATCCATTCATCTACTGAGGGGCATCTGGGAGGCCCTGCATTCTTATTCTCACATATAAATTTGTCCTAAAAATAGGAATATTTTGAGTATTTTCTTCACTCTATATTCCTATATGCTACAATGTCACTTTCTCCTTTAGAAACAAAGAGCAATAAATCCAAAAGACATACTACAAAGCTGTCTTTGCTTTCCTCAAAGGATCAGACTTTCAATCCAAACAAAAAAAAGAAAAACTAGGGGCTGGGAAGGTGGCTCAGTGGTAGATCACTTGCCTTGCATGCATGAGGCCCTGGGTTCGACTCCTCAGCACCACATAAGCAGAAGAAAAAAAAAAAGCCGGAAGCAGCACTGTAGGTCAAGTGGTAGAGCTCTAGCCTTGAGCTGAAGAGTTGAGGGACAGTGCCCAGGCCCAGAGTTCAGGCCCCAGGACCGGACCCAAAAAAAAAAAAACCAGAACTAAAGGAATGACAAACTAATGCATTTTATTATATATTATTAATAAAAATTCATCCAAATGAAGAAAAATTAAATCTCCTACCTGTCACATTGCTGCATTATAGAAATTTCTTTGATTATTTCCTGAAGATCTGACTCAACAGGCACTTGTTTAATTGCAACAACTTGGCCAGATTCTTTATGGATTGCTTTAAATACACTTCCATAAGACCTAAAAACAGACAGAAAAAGATGTTATCCTTTCTTATCTAATGCCATAACTATTAGACAGAGGGTACCGAACTGTTTGTGCAGTGTTTTCTAGATTAAATCACTCTTAAAATGATAAAAATAAAAGTAAACAAATGTTAGTGAATTCGTTTTAGTGCTTCAATTATAAATAAAGTCATGAAAAGTTAATACAAAACAAGTTGAGTTTTCTTAGGAATGAAAGAGACTTACGTTTTGTCAACTCAAATGCAGCATTAAGAAGATATAAAAAGAAATTAGCGGTATGAAAGATAGATTAAAAAGAGCCAGAATATCAAGTCCCACTTCTGTTCATAGTACTTAAAAACAGCTGAAACCCCCTACTCTAACCCCAAAGGTAGAGATTAAGGGAATCTCTAGCCAAATAGTTTTTCTGGAGTTACAATTCCAAGGTCTCTCCAAATATTCCTTTCACTATTTTCTCAAGAAAAAGACCACACAGGTAAATAAAAGAAAGAGATAAGATTTCAAGCTCAATTCACATCTACTACTCACCTTTTCCTAAATAAAATGGGCTTAAGATACTAAAGAGTGGTCCAATGTTATTTGCCTAACAAAGTCAAAATCATTCAAGCTTACTAATGAGAACACAAGACAAACAAACTTCCTGAAAACTATTTAGAAGCGCACGCGCACACGCGCACACACACACACACACACACACACACACACACACAACATATATAGTCTACTTCTTTGGAAGACAAAATTACCACATGTAGAATCATCTATCTAATCTTTAAAACTTCAGATTAATGGGCCAAGTTCAACTGGTATAAGTATTCAATTCTAGTAAACATACTTGAGTTGAAAAATTACTTTAGATAGTCTGTCACTATATAAAGGCTAATTTAATATTTTTTGTACTTACCCTTCTCCAAGCTTCTCTAATACATCAAAAACTTCTTCAGGCTGCTTAGTCAAACTGTCTTCACTCAGCTTTTTTAGTTTGCTGATAAGAAAAAGAAGAAAAATATTTTCCTTAAGATCTTTTATTTTTTTATCTATTTCTAGTAGGCAATATAATCATATGGTTCAAAAATAAAATAAGCCAAAGGCTGATGGTTCATTTCTGTACTCCTAACTACCCAGGAGACCAAAATTCATAGGCTTGAAGTGTGAACCCACTATAGACAGCACAGTGGAGAGACATCATCTCCAAAAATAACCAATAAAAAGTCAAGCTAGAGGCATACATCAAGTGGCAGAATGTCAGCTGAGCAAGCCAAGTTGAGTGAGCTTGAGGCCCTGATTTCAAACCCTAGGGGGGGAGGGGTGGGGCCAAACAATATTTTTTAAAAAGTATAAAATTAATGGTCTCCACCCAAGCCTTGGTCATCATGTTTCCAACAAAACCATAAAAAATGAATATATTCTCAATTTCCCCCTGGGGTTGAAAGCACCAGTTTCACATACACACGCACACACATGCACGCACGCACACAATACACACACACAGACTAGATACATCATAACATCATACATACAAACAGATAGATATATAGTTACATAGATACAGAGACCAACCAATAATGTTCTTTTCAGGAAATGAAGAAAAAATAAAGACATTCTTCCAACATACAAAGCTGAAAGAATTTATCACCAAGAAATAGCAAAGGGGGTCTTTAAACTGAAAAAGATGCTAATAAGTGAATATCAAAGATATTAAACTAACTGGTAACATTAACTGTATAAATTTATAATGCTCTATCATAGTAAATACACTACAAAAACTGTGAGTATGCTTTTAGATCTTTAGTATGAGGATTAAAGTTAAAACAAAAAGTATAACAATTATAATACTAAGAATAGATAATGTAGACAGGTAATATTAGAGATGTAAAATGAAGCCGCAAAACATTAAAATGTGGTGAGAAATATAATGTAAGATGTTTCTTACTAGTTCCTTTTTATTTATCTTCCTATCTTTATAATCATTAAATTACTATCATTTAAATTACTATCATATTAAATTAGCATTCTCTAGTGAAAAGACTTCACAGTGAAGACAAAGAAAACCATGTAAAAGACATACCAAGTAATCAAAACACTAAGACAGTAGGGGGGTGTGGGATGGGGGGATGGAGAGGGGAAGGGATGGGAAGGGGAAACAAAGGAGGAGGCAAGAAACTTGAGGCATATCTAAGGACATATACACTGAAAACAAGGAGATAGAAAAACTTAAAAAACTTTAAAAAAGGCCTGAGCATCAGGTAACCAAAGATACACAACAAATGCTTTATACACATATGAAAAGACACTCAATACCATTAGTTATCAAAGAAATAACAATTAAGCTAACACTACACACTCAGAAAAAGGAGTAAAATTAAAGATTAACAATATCAAGTGTTAGCAAGGGCAAGGAACAAAATCTTTCATATATGGCAGCTAGAAACACAAAATTAACTACTTTAAAAAATAGGTTAGCACTTCTGAAAAATTAAATATATACTTATCATGCAATCCAACTATTCTACTCCTAGGTATTTGCTTAATTAAAATGAAAAAAATACATACACCAAAAACACAAATTTTCACAATAACCTTATTAGAGCAACAAAAAAAAGACAAAGAAAACACAACAAATGTCAACCAACTTGGTCATAAAACATGCAAAACTGCTGATGTATTCAAGATCCTGGAAAAATCTCAAAATGATTAGTGCTCAGCAAAAGGAAAAAAAAGGATATTTTACTTTATGTATATTATTAACTGGTGCTGGTGGCACACACCTAAAATCCTACTAAGGAGACTGAGACCTGAGGATCACAGCTGGAAGCCAGCCTGAGCAATACAGTATGAGAGACTTTTCAATAAACTACCCAAATCCAAAACAAAACAAAACAAAAAGCCAGAAATGGAGCTCCGGCTCAAGTGGTAGAGTGCTAGCTTTGAACAAAAGAAACTCAAGAACAGCACCCAGACCCTGAGTTCAAGCATCAGGACACACAGACAGACCAACAGACACACACACACACACACACACACACACACACACACAATTTCTAGACTTAATTGAGGAAATTTTCAGTGCCAAGAGGCAGAAATGGTTTTGAGACAATGGTAAGTGAAGAAGAAACAATATTCATTGATCACTGTAAACCTAGGTTTCTGGAAAAGAGTTACTTTAGACATGAGTTTATAAAAGATGACAAAGCAAGATAATAGGAATTAAACAAGTAAAATGCTTTTTGGAGATAAATTAGAAAAATATGGGATCACTAAAAAATGAAAGAGAACAGAAAGAAATGATAAATAAAAAAATTTCCCTAGCAGGGTGCTGGTTCCTCACACCTGCAATCCTTGCTACTCACGAGACTGGGATTTTCGGATCATGGTTCAAAGTCAATCCGGGCAGGAAAGTCTGTGAAGTTCTTACCTCCAATTAACCACCAGAAACTCAGAAGTGGTACTATGACTCAAAGTAGTAGAGCACTAGCCTTGAGCAAAACTACTCAGAGACAGCACCCAGGCCCCACGTTCAAGTCCCATGACCAACAACAACAACAAAAAATTCCCTGAAAAAGGTGAAAGGAATGTATTCCAAAAGTACATGTGTAAGAGACTGCCTCAAAGGTGCTAAGAATATCTATACTATTGTAACAGGAGGAAATAATGAGCAGAGTCACAGATAAAATAGATTGGGCTAGAACATATCTGGGCTGCAGTAGCTCATTCTTGTAATCTTCCTACTAAGGGGTCTAAAATCTGAGGATTGTTGTTCAAAGCAGACCTGGGCCAAAAAGTCCGTGAGACTAATTTACAATGACCAACAAAAGGCTAGAAGTTTAGGCTTGAGCAAAATGTCCAAGCTAGATCACAAGTCTCTGAGTTCAAGCCTCCGTATTAACAGACACAGACACAGACACATAGACACACACACACACACACACACTCCTCTATAAGTTGGTGGGAGATCTATGAAAAATGAAATTTAAAATAATAATCTTTGAGGTTGCATAATTCCTTCGATATTGTTCAGAAGCAAGGTAAGCAATGAGAGAGACAATAGAAATTGTCCACAGGACAGATGCTATTGAGAAATAATAGGAAACGATGGTTAAAAGGTACTGGGGAAAAAATTAAGTCGAGTAGAGATAGAAATAAAAGTAGGAAGATGCTAATAAGCAAGGAGAAAGATATTGTATATCAGAAAAAAATTTAAAAAGCAATGTCCTACCAGCAAGACTAATCATCTGACATTTTAAAATACAACCATAAGCCAACCAGCAAGACTTCAGCATCCAGACACAGAAAGGTTCCACAGTGGCGGACCCGGCCAGAGCAGACAGTAACACAGACCAGCAACGTGAGACTGCAACATCCAGAAACATACTAAACTCCCCATAGACAGGAACCAAAAAGGAACACTCCTACACACACCATAGTAAAAACACTGGACATGAAAAGCAAGAAATTGATTTTATTTCTTGCCATCCTGGGGCTTGAACTCAGGGCCCAGGCACTGTCCCTGAGCTTCTTTTGCTCAAAGCTAATACTCTACCATAGTGCTATTTCTGGCTTTTTCTGTTTATATGGCAATGAGGAATTGAATTCAGGGCTTCATGCATATTAGGCAAGCACTTTACCACTAAGCCACATTCCCAGCCCCAAGGAATTGATTTTAAATGCTGAAAAATCAAAGAAGGAGCCATATTACAATGAAAAGAAAAGCAGAATCATTGCAGATCTCTCCACCCAAATGCAAGGCAAGGAGACTCTGGAATGGTATAATCCAAGCCCTGAAGATCAGCAAATTTTAACCCAAACTGGTATACCCAAAAAAGCTTACTTTACATTTGACAGTGAAACCAAAACCTTCCATGTCAAAGAAAAATTAATGGAATTCATAAATACTAAACCAGCATTACAAAGAATACTAAAGGGAAGTATAAAATCTGAAGAAAATCATCAAAATAAAGGAAACATATTAGATAAAACTCACTAGAGGATGAATTTCGGTAAGTACAGAAGAAGGAAAGAAGCAAAATATAGGAAATCAAGAAAATGGCAGGAAACATGACATATGTCTCTTTAATAATTCTAAATGTTAATGGACTCAATTCCCCAGCCAAAAGAAAAAGAACAGCAGATTGGATCAAAAAACAAGACCAACCCATTCATTGCCTCCAAGAGATTCACCTTACAGTCAAAGATTAAAAACTAACTCTGAGGGCTGGGAAGGTGGCTCAGTGGTAGAACACCTGCCTTGCATGCATGAGGCCCGGGTTCAATTCCTCAGTACCATATAAGCAGGAAAAAAAAGCCAGAAGTGGCGTTATGGCTTAAGTGGCAGAGCGCTAGCCTTGAGCTGAAGAGCTGAGGGACAGTGCCCAGGCCCAGAGTTCAGGCCCATAACCGGACCCAAAACAAACAAACAAAAAAAAAACTAACTCTGAGTGAAGGTATAGAAAAAGATCTTTCATGCAAATGCACTGTACATAAAGGCAGGAGTAGACATATTGATGTCTCACAAATTTGACTTTTCATTAGAATAAGTATGACAAAACAAGGAAGGTCATTACATAGTAATATATCATACAAAGGCCTAATATCCAATATAGAAAAGGAACTCAAAAAACTAACCCCTCCCAAACTTAATATACCAATTGCTAAATGGGCAAGGGAAATAAGAAGAGACTTCTCAGAAGAAGAGGTCTAAGATTAGCAAAGAAACACATGAGAAAATGTTCATCATCCCTGGCTATAAAGGAAATGCAAATCAAAACAACTCTGAGATATCGTTTTACCCCAGTTAGATTGCCCAACATTTTGAATTCTAACAATAACAAATGCTGGTGGTAGTGTGGGAGAAAAGGAACCCTACTGCATTGCTGGTGAGAATGTAAACTAGTACAACCACTCTGGAATGCAGTCTGGAGATTCCTACGAAAACTAAACATAGATTTTCCCTTAGATGTAGCTATACCACTCCTTGGCATCTATCCTAAGCATCATGAGCGAGGATATGATAAGGATACCTGCACATCCATGTTCATTGCCACACTATTTCACAAGAGCCAAGAAATGGTAACAGCCAAGATGCCCCACAATAGATGAGTGGATCTAAAATATGTGGTACAATGGAATTTTACATAGCCATTAGAAAAAATAAAATAATATCATTTGCAGGTAAATCGATGGAACTAGAACAAATCGTGTTAACTGAAGTAAGCCAAGATCAGAGAGACAAGCTGCACATGTTCTCCCTGATATGTGAACATTAGATCTAAAACACACCGGTATATGAAATTTACACAGGAATTTAGATACTCACACAGAGTGAGACCAAAAGAATATTGTCTTAGGAGAGCATCACAAAGGTGCAATACGCAAGCATCTCTTCTCTGAATATAAAATAATATACATACTGAAACAAACTCCAAAGATATGGAAACAAAGGACTTTTTTTTCTGATGACTCTGTATTTTTTATCTTACATATGGTGTATTCACATGCGAAAAGGTCACAGAATCCAAGGAAAAAGGGTGAAAAAGTGCAACAGTGGAATATACTGGACATTGATGAAAGTGAACTATCCAACTCGTGGGTGGAGATGGGAGACAGGAATGGGAGAGAATGTAGGAACAGATGAAAAGAAATGTACTAATTACCTGACATATGTAAATGTAACGCCATTGTATATCATCTCTAAAACAACAATGAATTTTAAAAAGAAAGCATTAAAAAACTGGCAATTGTGTCTCAGAAATCAAAAGTGCTTCTCCCTCATGGCTAAGCAAGTGAATGCAACTCAAAATGAACATGCACATGTCACAGTGATGGAGGCAGCATTATTATATTAACAAATCTCTTTAAAAGCAAGCCAAAAAGTAGTCTACCACTATATAATTCATTGGAAATTGAAAAAGTTTGCTTCAAACCAGGCTTATAATCTGACTCACTTTAAATGAACAAGTCATAGGTTACTCGATTGAATCCAGTAATTAGTCTACACATGTTTTTCTCAACATTTAGAATAACTGAAATGTTTCTTTTTAACAGGCAAAAAGTGTGTCTCCTGGGTATTTGTCAAGTGAAAACACATAGTTTATTTTGGTAAACAATTTATGTTTTAGTCATTTTGTCTTAACTTCCTTTCTCTTTCTGGTGTTTTAAATGAAAACTAATCTTCTCAATTGTGGCTTCATTTTAAATAATTTTATATTGTTTCCTTTAAAACCATATTTATAGCTTAAAAGAAAATCTCATACGCCAGGTGCCAGTGGCTCACACCTATAATGCTACTTACTCAAGAGGCTGAGATCTGAGAATCACGGCTTGAAGCCAGCCCAGGCAGGAAAGTCTGTGAGACCCTTAACTACCAAAAATGTAGTTTGTTATGTGTTCCCTGGAAAAATAGTCCCTTTCCCACTGTCCCTCCTGAGTACACATGGGGCTCCTTCCCTAAAAGCCCTGGCCCAGCATTTATAACCCAGGTAACTGGCACACCTGCGGGGAGTTACCTCTCCTGTCTCTGAGGTCATATCCTGGACCACCCCAGCCAAGTCTGCTTTGCACCGTGAGAGGTTCCCAGACTCAGGTCACATCCTCTATCTGCTGTGGCCCCTCCTCCTCCTCCTCACCTTCTCCCTACCTACATTAACCCCAGTCCCACCAGAAGTTGCCCCTTCCCTTCTCTGCACATCTTCCCAAGTAGGCTGGCAGTACGTTGTCTCCCCAATAAACTCTTGTCTGCCTGAACCATATAGCAGTTTCCTTTTGGCTAAACCTTACACAGTGATAGCTAAAGTGGTAGAGTACTAGCCTTGAACAAAAGAAGCTCAGAGAGTTCAAGCCCTAGGACCAGCATACACACGCACAAAAATCTCATGATTAAAAGTCAGAGGGTGCTGGTGGCTCATGCCTGTAATACTAGCTACTCAGGAGGCTGAGATCTGGTTCAAAGCCAGCTTGGACAGGAAAGTCCATGAGATTCTTCTTTCCAATAAACCTCCAGAAAACCAGAAGTGGTGCTGTGACTCAAGGGCTAGCCTTGAGCTGAAGAGCTCAGCAACAGCACCCAGGCCCAGAGTTCAAGCCCCACGACCCACCAAACAAAAAAAAATCAGACTAACACACACACACACATACACACACACATCACATCACATTGTTGTATTTTCCTGCCCTTGGCAAATGCAACACACTGAGCATAGTTTTATGGATTTAATGCCCCAAAGTTACATCACAAATACAATATATTTTTTTTTAGTCGCAAGTCCAAAACACTAGTTATCCTTGACTGCATGCCCTTAGAGAATGAATTTAAAATTTTGTAGAGAACAAGTCAACCACAAGAAATCTCTTTCAGGGAAATTGAGTGATAGGATTTATTACATGATCAGGCAGACATACCCTAGATTTGTCTTTTTACAATAAAGGAGCTGGTAGGAGCTGGTACAATTTAGTTGTCCTGGTTGCCATGGTTTGACTTTCCCCACCCCTAAAATTTAAGTGTTAAAATTATTATTACGATGTGAAGTCTTCAACAGGTATAAGTCATGAACAGTATTAAGGCTCTTATGGGGGGGGGGGAGGAACCATCACATAGCAGTTAGCTCACTTGCCATTCCAAACCTTCTGCATCATTAGGACACAGCATTCTTCCTCTCCAAAGAATACAGAAACAAGGTACCATCTTGCAGAGAAAACACCTGACATTTAAACTAGAGAAAAAAAAAAAAACACAAGAAGAAAGAAAACTATAGGCCTATATCCTTTATGGATACAGATACAATAATCTTCAACAAAATGCTAGCAAATTAAATCTAAGAGTTTCACAGCCCCTGTTTATGAATTAATTTAAAATTTGTTAGTAGTGCCTTATGCCAATAATCCTAGCTACTCAGAGACTAAACCCTAGGAGATGGCAGTTCAAAACCAACCCAGACAGAAAATTCCATGAGACTCTGTCTCTATTTAACCAGGAAAAGAAAAATAAAAACAGAATTGGAGATGTAACTCAAGTGGTAAAGACCTAGCCATCACCAAGGAAGTCGAGTGAGAGAGCAAGGTTCTGAACTCAAGCTCCCCTATGGGGCGAAAAAAAAAGATTATTCATGATCAAGTGAGATTCATTTCAAGGATACTTCAACCTATGCTAACCAATAAACATCAACAGAATAAAGAACAAAAACCATATAAAGTATAAAATATACTAAAACATCTCAAAATAAATTTAAACCAAGAGGCAAAGTTCTTAATTATAAAAACTATAAAACATGCCAGTGCTATCGGCTCAGGCCTATAATCCTAGCTATTCAGGAAGCTGAAATTTGAACATCATGGTTTGAAGCCAGCCTGGTCAGGAAATTCCATGAGACTCCAATAAACTACCAAAAACATTGAAAGTGGAGCTTTGGCTCAAGCAGTAGAGCACTAGCCTTGAGCAAAAAAAAAAAAATAAAACAAAGCTCAGAGTCAGCACCTAAGCCCTGAGTTCAAGCCCTAGACCAGGCCAAATTAAAAAAAAAAAACTATAAAAATTAATGAAAGAAATTAAAAGTCAGGCACTATGGGCTCATGCCTATAATCCTAGCTACTCAGGGAGCTGAGATCTTAGTGTCCTGGTTTGAATGAAGTCACCCAGGCACAAAAGTCTCTGAGACTCTTATCTCCATTAAACTACCAAAAAAAGCTGAAAGTGGAGTTGTGACTCAAGTGGTAGAGCCTCAAGCTAAAAAAGCTCAGGGACAGAACCTAGGCCCCTGAGTTCAAGTGCCAGGACAAGCACAAAAAGAAAGAAAGAAAAGGAGGGGTGTGGAGAGGAGGAAGGAAGGAAGAAAGGACAGAGACAGGAAGGAAGGAAGGAAGGAAAGAAGGAAGGAAGGAAGGAAGGAAGGAAGGAAGGAAGGGAGGGAGGGAGGGAAAGAGGAGGAGAGGAAAGGAAGGGAAGGGAAGGGAAGCACAAAAAGAAAGAGGGAGGAGGAAGGAAGGAAGGACAGAGACAGGAAGGAAACAGGGAAGGGAAGGGAACAGGAAAGGGAAGGGAAAGGAGGAAATGGTAGGGAAGGGAGAGGACTGTTTAAACAGGACCCCAAAAGCACCGGACACAAAAGCAGAAATACGTAAATGGAATTATCTCAATTAAAAAGCTCCTGAAGAGCAAAAGAAACAAGAGTAAAGAAACAACTTACAAAATGTAACAAAGTATTTGTAAATTTTTTGTGGTTAATAACCAGAATATATAAAGAACTCCAAAAACTTCATAGTTTAAAAAAAATCAACTTAAAAATGGGCAGTAGACCCCAAGAGACATTTCTCAAATAAAAATATATGAAGTGCAACATGTATAAAAACAAATGTGGAATACATAACTTATCATGAGGAAAATGCAAATCAAGTCCACAATGACATAACCTTGCACTCCAGTTAGACTGGTCATTATCAAAAAGATAATCAGTACAAAGAAAGTGGAGAAAAGGGAACCCTTCTATCCTATTGGTGGGAATGCAAATTAGTACAGTCGTTACAGAAAGCACCAAAGTTCTCCAAAATGTTCACCAGCTGATGCACCCAAATATTCAGCCTGAGCCCAGAGCTGGACTCTACTCTACCTATTTTTTAGACTTCCTGTGCTGCTGGGATGACAGGTACACACTGCCCCATCCAGCTTCTCTCCACTGAAATGAAGTCTGGGAAACTTCGGGCCCAGATTGATCTGGAGTTTCAGTACTCTTGATTTCAGCCTCTCATGAACTGAGCTGACAAGCACAGACCACTGTATCCAACTGTATCCAGCTTCTTATAGAAATGGTTGATTCCAGAAATGTACAAGATGAGCCCTCAACAGCTTATCACAGCAGACAGGAAAGAAGCTATCAAATACCCCTAGGGTTGGTTATGTTCTCTCCTAAAAGACTCACAATGACCAAAAATGAAACAATTTGCACATAATGATAGTAAATGATGTAGGTTAAAATCCATCCTGTTCAAGTCAGCTCATGAAGGCACTGAAAACAAGGTCCCCTGTGGAAAAAAAGGAATGCACTCATTACCTTGAAACTGCAAATAATGGGAACGGAACAAGCACTTATTCTTTCTTCCCTTTATAAACTATACCACTGAATAACCAAACAGGAAGTAAGAGGAAGTGACTTTATAAATAAACATTCCACCTAATAAATGAAACAAAAAATGATGTATTTAGAATTTCATCATTTTGCAAGACCCAATGAATTAGCAGAAATAAATACTATTAACAGCTGCTAACTTCATGAGAGAAAGAGAATATTGCACATTAAGAGTTTACTACTGTATTGCCAAGCCCAATCTATAATAATGCCTAAGGGATTCAACTTGGGTCTGATCCATCTTTGGACCCAGCTAGCTGCCCAGTTGCAGGAAATAGAGAAGACAAATATGTTGAACTGAGTCTCAAGTAAACAACTAACAAAATACACACAGTAAGAAACTGCAGTTCAAACAACTTGAAGTTTTCAACAAGAAAAGGAAAAGGGGAGAGGACAAACATAAAGTTTAAAGGTAACCAACAAGCTAGGCTAAGATTTAAGGGTCTCAGTTCAAAGCCAGCTGATAAAAGCTAGTAAGACTTTTATCTCCAATTAACCTCCAAAATGCCAGAAGTAGAGCTGTGGTTCAAAGTGGTAGAGTGCTAGCCTTGAGCAGAAAAATCTAAGGGACAGTGCTCAGTCCCTGAATTCAAGCCCCTATTCCCAGCAAAATTAATTGGCTAATTAATTTCCTACGTCTAGTCTATCAATTAGTGCTTCATTTCTAATTCCAAAATGTAACCTCAATCTGTCCCATTCTCTCCATCTCCACTCACTCCACAATCTTTATCTGTTCCTTTTTATATTCTTTTTTTTTTTGGTCGAGTCGTGGGGTCTGAACCCTGGGCCTGGGCGCTGTCCCTCAGCTCTTCAGGTCAAGGCTAGCGCTCTACCACTTGAGCCACAGCGCCACTTCTGGCTTTTTTCTTATGTGGTGCTGAGGAATCGAACCCAGGGCCTCAGGTATGCAAGCGCTCTACCACTGAGCCACCTTCCCAGCCCCCCTTTTTATATTCTTAACTCTCTATAACCTACTAGAACAACCAGAATAATCTTTTTAAAACAGAATTGCCTGAAACCCTGCTTTAAACCATTTAATGATAGCCCATGGCACTCTGTCTTAAATCCAAAATCCTTTCCATTACCTATATTTCTGAATCTCTGCCCATCTTTCAAACCTCATTTCTCTTTGTCTTCTCCTATTCTAAAACCTAGCCACATGACCTTACTTTAATTCCTTCAAGACACTGAGGTGGTCTCCCTCACCAGGCTTTCTCATGGATTTTCTCTCTGCCTTGAGTACTACACACACATGCATAGGTCCACACCAAGATAATTTCTCAACATTATATTGCAGCTTAAATATTATCTACTCAAAGATGCTTCCTCCAAGTGTCAGTATCACCACTTCATTAATTCACACTACTTCTACCTCTCAAAGCTCAAGCCCCAGCCAGACTGTACATTCTATGAAAAAAATCTTGTCTATTTCATTTGGTAATGCACCTAATATCTGGCATTTTATTAGAAGGCAGTCACTTAATGACTGAATGTTTGAGCAGATAAGCAAATGAATGAACCAAGCTTACAGTCAATTTCTGCCTTGAGTAATTAGTATGAAAGCCCATTTTCAGAGGCAACAGGAAAATGACAGAGAAATAGAATCAAGAACATTTATCGCTTCCTATCTTCAGTTTATGCTTTCCTCAAATATATCAAAAGTTCATCTAAATTATAAAGTCAAGTTCAACTTGCATTCCTTTCTAACTATAGAACTCTACAGCCCATAATTTCAGAAAGCCAAAAATCTTAAAGCTGAAAGATGATCTGGAAAAAGAAAAATATTGTATGCTTTAAATACAGAAACAGAAATCTCATGAAATGTACTATGTTTTCCAGTATTTTTTCTATTTTCTGTTCTATTTTTCATTAAAAAATGATGACTATGATTCATCAAATTAATTTCAGGTCCTTCTATTAGGTTGTGATTTGTAGTTTGAAAAAACATTCTTGACTTATGTCAAGAAAATTATTTCATTTCCATCTTTCTCATTTTAATTAATAGAGATGATACCATTGTCAAAGGAGCCCAGAGTGGTATTGTTAACAACCTAAACATGCAAAAAAATATATATTTTAATTATAGTCTCTCACTTCTAGGAAGAGATGAAGGAGACAAACTAATTGGGGGATGGGTTTGCATATGCGCGCATGTACATACACACACACACACACACAGACCTCAATCCTGAGGGCTGTCCCTGAGCCTTTTGGCTCAAGTTTAGCAATTCTACCATTTGAGCCACAAATCACTTCTGGCTTTTCTTCCCTATGTTCCCTTTAAAGCATGTGCTTTGAAGAGCTATTCTTGTGTGCTGGGTTCTTTTCCCTTTGGTCTACCTTGAACATTTTATTCACTGGCTGCCTCTCAAATGATAAATTTCTGGACTTTGGGAGCATAGATCAGTGGTAAAGTGCATGTTGAGCATATCTGAAACCATAGTGCCACAAAAACCCCAACACCACAAAACACTGTGCATGTTTAGCATAGCTGAGGCCATAGTACCACAAAAATCCCAGCACCACAAAAAAATTATAAAATAGGAAACATGCTATACAGCTTCCTCCCTACGGCAGCTACCTGTATTTTTTGTTAAGAGTTCTTAGAGGCTGGGAAGGTGGCTCAGTGGTAAAGTGCTTGCCTTGCATGCATGAGGCCCTGGGTTTGATTCCTCAGTATCACATAGCAGAAAAAGCTGGAAGTGGCACTGTGGCTCAAGTGGTAGAGCACTAGCCTTGAGCTGAAGAGCTGAGGGACAGTGCCCAGGCCCAGAGTTCAGGCCCCACAACTGGCAAAAAAAAAGAAAGAAAGAAAAGAAAAGAAAAAAAAGAGTTCTTAGAGTTCATCTTCACAAAGACAACTCCAGCTCTCCACTTAGTGAATGTCTCCAACAATAAGCATACAAGAATTAATTTTTATTTATTTTCCAACATTCCAAGAACATATGAAGTAGGACTACGGATATAAAATCAAGTTCATTATTCCCTCTTCTCACTGCAACATCTTCAAGACATTCCTGAAATTCCACTATCTACTTAGTTTGTTCTTTGCCCCACCCAACTCTCTATCACATATTTCCATTTCTAATTCCTAGCCTCAAGTCAGCTATACAGATGCTAAAGACTAGTTAAAAATGTTCATAGGTTCATAGGTGGCTCAGTGGTAGAGCGCTTGCCTTACATGCATGAGGCCCTGGGTTCGGTTCCTCAGCACCACATAAGCAGGAAAAAAAAAGCCGGAAGTGGTGCTGTGGCTCAAGTGGTAGAGTGTTAGCCCCACGACCGGACCCAAAAGAAAAAAAGTGTTCATATTAAGGAACACATGAATAATTTCTACTCTATCCTCCTATATTCTTATCCCTTTACCTTTGCTTTTATATTTCAAAACAATCATTCATAGCAGTATCTGCCCTTATGATTTTCTTACCTTATTTGTGGGAATATATTCCAATGCCCAAACATTTTAATTTCAAGCTTCAATTTCATTTACCCCAAACTTCCCCTTTCATAGTATTTTTTAACTGCCACAATTTGAGTCAAAGACCTCTCATTCCTGTCTTGAAAATATAATCAGTAGCTTACTCTTATACTTCAGTGCTTTCACTGTAAACACCAACTTTTGATTTTAAACCAATTTTAACTACTAGTCTTATAATCGAGGAATGGTAGATTGATCTCATAAAGTTTATCTCCATAGCACATCCAGAGCATATAGTATATCCTCTCTTTGACAATTATTGTATAAAACTACAAACCTACCCTGTAACAATTAGAGTTCTTAAACTTCCAGAGGCCTTTCTGTGACAAAAATCTAGGAGTCTAAAACCCATTCTGGTACCTCAGGACAGCAGCAGAGAATCCATATTTATTGCCTATGTTTATTTTAAAAACAAAACCAAAAAACAACCTTGTAAAGGATATCAAATCAACAAATATGGAAGTAGCGTTGTGGCTCAAGTGGTAGAGCACTCGCCTTGAGCTTAAGAGCTGAGAGATAGTGCCCAGGCCCAGAATTCAAGCCCCATGACTGACCAAAAAAAAAAAAAAAGAACGTCAACAAATAAGAAGATGAGAAGTGCTTACATATTATTTAAAATTCTGAGTCAGGAGTCTTAAATCTGGCTGCATACTGGTATTTCCAACTTACAGAGGAAAAGAATAATAACTAAAAGAATAATAACTAAAAAAAGTCAAATTCAATGTCAGTGGCAAAGCTGGGCTGATGTTATATATGTGTGTGTCAACAATTTACAGCCTAAAAATATAAAGACATGTATTGAAAGGGCAAATACCCCATTCAGGATAGTGATCAACCTTTGTAATATAAGAAGAGACTATAATTGAGAAATGATAGGCACAGGGGCTTCATTTTATTAGTGACATTTTATCTCTTAAGCTAGGCAGTGAATATCAGCAACACAGACACAATCATGATATCCTCACAGAGATTAAGAAAGGAATAAGCAATTGCAGAAAAAGTCAACCATTACATTATGAAATTCTAATAGGAATTATTGAATATAATAAGGGGGTACACAGCTTTTGCAGCCAATCAGACTAAAGCTTCTGGCACTTTCTCCACATGACAAAAACATTTTAACCTCACTGAGGCTCATTTAATAAGGAAAACATGAGTTAACATCATTGAACACGTTTCATGAAGCACTGAACTGATTTTGTTATGACCTCACTTAATCTCCCTGATATATTTTATAAATGACAACTTTAAATTCTGAGCTAACACAGTAAGTGGCAGAGTGAGGATAACCATTTTTTAAGAAGATTATATACGAAAGGTAGAACTAGGGACATGACTCAAGAGGTTGCACACTTGCCTAACAAGAGCAAGGCCCTGAGTTCAAACTCTAGTATCTCCAAAAAAATAGAAAAAGATATACACAGTCACATCCAACCAATTTCGGTCAATGACAGACCTTATACACATAGATTCATAAGACTATATAGCCTAGTTAACACTACAGCCTTCTACATAGCTTTGTATAAGTATACTCTACAATGTTTATACAACAAAATTACCTAAGGATGTTTCTCAGAATATAACCCACTTATTGCATGAATTTTCTGACAAACAATTGATCTCAAAATTAATAGTTCTAATTTAAATTAAAAAATTGATAGCTCTACTTTATTATTAGACAGCAATAATCAAAGGGGCAACACAAAAACTGTCAACAATTTCTGACATAGCTTTCCATGTTATAAAGCAGGATTACTGTCTATAATCCAACCTACTACCTTGCTGTGAGGATTAAAAATTATTTATATAGGACTGGGGCATAACTCAAATGGTAGAGTGCTTGTCTAAAAAGCACAGGCACCAAATTCAATCCCCAATACTGCCAAATGCAAATTATAGATAGATGTATAGATATTTAGAGAGCTCAAAGATAGAGATGGAGATATATTTGTATATACTCACAATGAATAGAAAATGTTATAAAAATTTAACAACTATTCAAATATAAAGAAATAATATCACATATCTTTTGCTCTTCAGAAATCCCTTCCTGGGCCAGATGGCGGTATGCACCTATTATCCAAGCTAATGAGTTGTGAAGAGCAGCCTGGGCAACACAGCAAGATACTGGATTAAAATTAAAATTGGTAAGAAAAAAAAAAAAAGACCTTCCTAGGTCATAACAAATCTCTCTGAACCAACACTTTGAAAAGTATAAATCACCATGGAATTACCACCTATACTTTCCACTCACTCCTCTGGGTTGTCTAATGTCTTCCCAAGAGTAAAGAATCTCTTACACCGTAATGAAACTCATAACTTACAGTAGAGCTAATAGAAAGCCTCTACTACAATTCAAAGTGGCTCAAGTTGGCCTACAGCATATGTCAGGGGTGTCCCCTTACAGTCCTTCCAAGGAAGAAAGAAAAAAGTGTTCCCAATATTATTCTGTAGTATTAAAACTGGTGTCCACTGAGTACCAGAAGATAGACAGCTTACAAAATGCTAGAAGAGCATGTTTCAACTGACTTGCTTTCAGGGCTCCGACTGACAGCAGGCCCCTTTTGAAAACCTATCCAAGACCTTCCTTTTTTCACCTGAACAGATGGCTTCCAGGCCTCAAGGCTTATATATCTACTCACACAATTCTTAATAGCTCCCTACCTTTTAAATTATTTCACATTCTCGAATACAACACTTTTGGTCTAAAAATCTCCAGGTATCAAAGCAGACAAACTCTCGGATCAGCACTCACTATAGTTATACATTAATACACTTATTTCACAAATTAAATACGAAAGACTCGCCAGTTGCTGGTGGTTCACAACCATAATCCTAGCTACTCAGGAGTCTGAGATCTGAGGACTGCAGTTTGAAGCCAGCCAAGCTAGAAAAGTCCGTGACACTCTTCGCTTAACCACCAAAAAGCCAGAAATAGCACCGTGGCTCAAGTAGTATAGCACCAGCTTTGTGCGAAAAAGCTAAAGGACAGTACCCAAGCCCTGAGTTCGAGCCCAATACTGGCACACACAAGTACATACGTACACGTATACATAGACTGGTGTTAAATGTTTGGTCCAGCATCAACCAATTAAATCATTCTTGGGGGAAGATGGTCAGAATATAAATTTATATCAGTGGAAAATACTGATTCGACTTAAGTTCATTTACAAATATTAGTTTAAATGCATCTATTTTGTATGTCTATGTTTCCAACATATCCCAGATTTAAACATAAATACCATACCAAAGCATCACTACTTGTAAAAATATATGGGAGGAGGGGTTCTAATTTAAGATTCCCACTGTCGTGTAATCCATAAATTCTTTCGAACTTGAAGGGGGAGGAGCAGGAACACCTGTCAGTGTAGCACGGCCACAATAACTTTTTCTGCAGTGTAGCTATTAATAATGGCTTAAACTTCAAAACAATCATCTCTAACAGGGAAGAAAAGCAAGCAATATTTTGCAGCACATCTGACAAAACAAGCCCCAATGGCTGTAAGAACAGTTCACGTCTTCGTTTGAAGGTCTCCAGGCTCCGTGAACTCGCCACGAGGTAAAACCCTACCGCCCCGGGATCGGGCCGCGGGGCGCCCGGCGCTGCCAACGCCGCTTTCCGGGCGCGCCAGGCCGGCC